>NW_021318515.1:266743-269403 GCF_001605985.2 Dendrobium catenatum
AAACAAATCTTCAAATTCATAGTTAACATAATATTTTGTTATTTTTTGTCATTATTTATAATTTTAAATTAATTTATTTTAACCGTTTTGAGACTTATGCCTCGATCCGCCTCGAGGCTTACGCCTCGCCTTGCTTAGAAAAAACGCCTCGATTCCCGATTTCGTCTTTTAAAACCTTGAAGAAAACAAGTGCATAAATTTCTTTTTATTATAATTCTTCATTAATTTGAAAGAAAGACAAGGGGTAATAAATAGCCTCCTACATAAGACTCAAGAAAATAGAAAGAGACGACAATGCCCTCAGGGCTTACATTCGACATCCCTTACTAAAAGGGTACAACGGAAAATTAAATAACACAAATACAATGATAACATCAATAAGAAAATAAATAAATCAAAAGTACAAAGACTCAATCGATGGCCACGCCTATGATAAACCTTCCATGATCTGATGTCCCCATCAAGCTGCTTGCAGGAAACACACACAAACAACCTAAAATGCACGAGATGTCAAAGTGCTTGGTAGTTTGCACCAGTTGTTTATAACATGTAATACTTTGATTTGCCCCCAAATGTGAAGTGAATAATGTAATCCATTACCATATATATATATATATATATATTAAAGCTAAAATGATGCATATCTAAATGCTTGTATTCATTAGTTTACTGTTATAAGTTTTTCAATTCAGCCATTGAATTCTCTTGTTTAACTATTTTCAGTTCCCATTTCAGAAAATACCTAGTTCTTTGTTTTGAGGTTGATTAGGCAGTAGCACTGTTAGCTTATTACCCAGCTTACGACTTGGGCTATTGATGATTGTTTTCAATATGATATTCCTGTTCAACTGCTTCTTTCTATGGAGTCAACAAGTCATGTAGTTGGGGATGGCCCTGTGCTTCCATCATTCGTAGATCCCATCCTTTTTTTCAACTTACCCATCTTCTATGTCCTATTCTACGGAGAATATAGCTGTATCAGTTGGTCATAATTTCTTGAAATTACCATCGGCTTGTGTTTCACTGGCCTTGCCTTCTATGTAATTGTTTGGTTTAGATATCTCCATATTTTCACAGTATTTGGAATAAGTGGCTGTTTTTTTTTTATGGTATGGTACTATAATGCATGCATGATATTCTCTTGGTGTTTCGGCTAATAGAATTCTTCTATAAATGAATGAGCTTTAGTATTAACCAAAATTTATTGTTTTGCTTTTAAAGAATTAGAAACTTGCTATCCAACTGTGTTGAATTGGAACTTACAATTTTAGACTGCGCCTTAAGAATTCTAAGGAATATCTTATTTTGAGTTATGCATTGGCTATCTATAAGACCACAGAGGCATGTAAAAAAAGTACTAAACATTGAGCATTGGAATAAGAATTTAAGTTTTCTTTAATTCTTGTATGTATGTTATTTGGAGGTGTACTACTTGAGTGCTTCATAAATAATGGCAACTAGTTGCAATAGTGAGTCTCCATCTACTACAACGAGGTCTCAGTTCCTTTTTTTGTGATTTCTCTTCTCGTTCTTTCTTTAATTTCTTAGTCGATGATTTGTGTGTGTGATTGAGTTTTGTCAAGTATTATATACTTCGGATTTCTTTTTCATAACACAAACCAGGTCTTTCATGAAATTTTATGTTCATTTACTATTTATTTTAGTGGATTTTGAAATTTTGGTAACTATTAAATCAAGATTTAGAATTAAAGAAATATGCTAATAGTTTTCACAATAAAAGTCATTGACTTTTATTGCAGTTCTATGTATGATTTTTATGTGTTTCGTTGAACATCTCATTTTAGGTAGCATAGGTAAACCCAAAACCTTTAACTATCCTACACCGTCAAAGCCATCTGCTATGAATTTCAAGATGCTTAAGGACTACAAAATAAGCAACATTTTCATGTATCATAATATCCTACATCTTGTTCGAGTACACCATTATAAATTAACAAGAAAGTGAACAACTCAATCTTTTCTAAGAACCACCAGTTCTTCAAGTCCATGCCTTATTCAACCAGTAATCTACCTTACACAACGCAAGGGGAGAGAATCCCAAGACTTGGAGTCCAAACATTCCTAAGGATCTGGGAAAGAATAAGAAGAGCATAGGGAATGGGAGGGAGTGGAGAAAGAGAGGAATGATAGGAATGGCTTTTAAATTATAGTCATGATATAATAATTCGTTGCAATGCATTTATAATCCTTATAGAAAGAGGATTACATAATAAATCCAAATTATTTAAATTTAAATATAGATTATTACTGAGAAATAAGATAATCCTAAAATAAAATTAAGGAAGAGGATAATTTAATTGATGCTTTTTCATGAAAAACACATACATTTAAAACAAAGCAAAATATTCTTGATGTAACAAATTGTTAATAATCTATTTTGAAGACTAAGAAGATGTCAGATGAGTGGAGAATGAGTGTGTTAATTCCTATTTTTAAGAATAAAGGTGATGCACAAGATTGTGCGAATTATAGAGGTATTAAGTTAATGTGTCATACTTTAAAACTATGGGAGCGAGTTATGGAGCATAGGTTGCGGCGTGATACTAATGTTTCTCAAAATCAATTTGGATTCATGCCGGGTAAGTCGACTATGGAAGCCATACATTTATTAAGAGGTTTGATAGAGAAATATAGAGAAA
>NW_021318515.1:269899-319682 GCF_001605985.2 Dendrobium catenatum
AGATCTAAAAAGACTTGGTTAGAAAATATTAGGAATGACCTTTCTTTATTAGATTTAAACGAGAATTTGACTTTTAATAGGACACAATGGAGAAAAAGGATTCATGTAGCCGACCCCACGTAGTGGGTTAAAGGCTTGATGTTGTTGTTGTTGTTGTTGTAACAAATTGTTAATAATCCAACAAATGTCAAAATAATCCTAAATATTCTTTGATGTTTGTCTTATGTTGCATCAGCTCTCCTAAGCCTAATAGAATTGGTTTCCTAAAGAGTTATGCAAAACAATTCCTTGAAAGTTCAGTTTCGACGAAAGATGTGGCTCATAAGTATCTTTTGAACCGCATGTGAACACTAAGGGTCCATTTAGGACGGTTGCAGTATTTTATAAAGGTGGTTGTGAAGCTTTTGTGGGAAAAGTAACTTTTTAAAAATAGTGATGAATATTATAAATATGTTCTCTTTAAAATAAAAAAGAACACAATTTTCTTAAAGCTACCAAACATTAGCAACTCTGATTGTAAAAAGCAGCTTCCCACCAAAAATATTTGAAAAACAGTGAGAAAGCAATAACCAAACAAAACAATAGTTGTGGTATGAGAAGCAAAGTAGTAGGAAAGCTGTCCCAAACGGATCCTAAATGCATGAAGTAGAATCTAGAAGTTTTGAATCCAATTGTTGCCATCCACATGCAACTCTCTCAAATCAATACCATGGGGCATCCTACAGTCACGTGATGGAGGTAACAGTGGCAAATAAATTCTAGCTATATTTTTTTTTGTGATGAATCAAAAAACAAGTTTGGAACGTGTGGAATAGCCGGAACCTGAAGCAGTACATAAATTTCAACTCAAGGTGCTTATAAACAATAGCATTGACACGGAGCATCTTAGTTTTAAGATCAATGAAGCACGATCTACTTGATTATTGATAGTCATCATCAAGTTCATCAACAAAAACAAGATCATCACAAAAGCAATCCTCAAATGGAATGGGTCAGCTTATAAATTTCCCATATGTTCAGTCACACTAATGAAGGTGAATTGGATGTCTGAACTTCAAAATTAACCTCTGCTTATGATAATTTGTAGTACTATAACTAATATGTGATGTGATATATCATCAAATTGATATGATTTTGAATGGGGATTAATGGGACGATCACATGTATGGTGATCTTATTGTTAACCTTGAAAAAGTTTTCAAAGTAGAAATGACCAAGATATCATCAAATCTAACTCGGATTGTTGAACCAAAAGTAGGTATACATTGACAACACATTTGGAGAGAATGCCATTTTCATAAAAACCTTTATCTAGAAGATCAACAATTCTACTTGATCATACTAAACTACCAAAATCCTACCTGCTCCAAATCTTCCCAATAAAATACTAATAAAACTCTAAAAATACTTAGTCAAACACAAAAAAACTCCAATCTAACCGGTCATAAATTGATCAATCCAATGATAGCCTAAGGTCATGAAAGCATAGAATACAAGGCCACGCAAGAATCCATAGGTGACGCTAGCTTACCCATCCATGTGCATTTGGCTACTCACCTGAGTTTATTAGCCTCTTTGCCCATATGAAGTTATCTGCTCGCCACCACACTTGCCTACCTACTGGTGCTACTATCCTATTTTCCCATACATTTACTTTCTTGACAAAACTCGTTCATGCATGCACTCTCACCTTCTAGCTCATGCACACACGTACACTCCATCACATTTGCCCATGAAAAATTGCACTCGCTTGTATACTCACCAACACAACGCTCATACAAAATAACTTGCTCATTAGCAGGCATGCCAATGTGCACTTGCCTATCATAGGCACTCCTATTTGCCCATATTGAGTCGCTTTCTCGTAAAAACTCACTCATGCGCACTCACCTACTTGCCCGTGTGCACACCTACATTCATTCTAGCACATTCACCCATGCAAATTTGCTTGCTTGCCAACACACTTGACAATGCGTACATGCCTACCTACCTATGAGCACTTGCATGCTCACTTGTGCATAATTGTCTAATTGCCTATATGAACTTGCAACCGTGTTAGCCTACGTGAACTCACCTTCTCACTACAAGCTAATTCGTTGACTCAACAGTACACTCACTTGCTCGCCAAGAAAACTTGGAAACTCACTCATCAGCGCACTTGCCTACTCACCAACGATGTCGCCTAAGCATTGTAACTTACAAGTGAATTGGTTCCCAACTAGCCAAGCCAATAGAGTGGCGAGGAAATTCTTTTACTCCCACAAATCCAAAAAACAAAAAGCCTCCTTCCACTAATACAAACACACACACACAAGGGGGGGAGAGAGTGTTCTAAACTCTATTCACCCTCAACTTATCTCTTTGATTCTTTGTTTTCATGTCTCTATGAACTCTCCCCATGGTGAATATAAGTATAAGTGAGTCTAAGCTTCACCAAGGTTACTGAAGCATTGTTATCTATGTGGAAGTGCGATTCCTAAACAAGTAATTTAATGGTTTTGACCTCATCAGTGTCCAATGACCCGATAGAGTCAAGGCGATTCTAGCTCAAAGTGTAGCTCTATACGTATACACTATGTCTCAAGAGCATTATGATATGGACATGAACTCTTGTTCAAGAGGAGTTTATCATCACCTCAAAGGAAAGTTAGCTAAATGATTGGCATAGATATCCTAAAAGCGGATAGGTGCTATGAATCACATGATGTTTTCAATGTGTGGTGTAAATAAGATGCTATGACCTTTTAGTTGCCCCCTAACCAAGGCATATACAACAAAGCCATACAAAAATTTAGCGAAATTTAAAGCATTCTAATATGAAATATTCTTAAAATTCTATTAGCATGTGGCTAATCACTTTAGGATGAAAATGGAAAAAAAAACTCTTTCTTACTCTAAAAATAATAAAATGCATCAAGTATACTGGTCATAGCTGTCAATGGCGCAAAATAGCGTGCGCCACATGTGAGCCATGGCGCATTGCGCACGTGTATGTTCATGGCGAGGCGCATGTGTTTAAAATAGCGTGTGCTATTTGCGCCACATGTGAGCCATGGCGCATTGCGCACGGCGCAGAATAGCGCACGCCGCAGAATAGCGCACCAAATTGTTTTTAAATTTCCGTATACTTATGAATATTTTTTATATTTAAAAATATATCTATATTTTAAGATAAACGACTATTCATTGCCCTAATTTCATGAAAGATTTTCTGTTTGCTGCATCCGCCGAACACATCCCGCAGTCCCTAAGTCGAGGTCGCTGAATCTATCCCGAAGTCGAAGGTTTTTTGTTTTCTATTTGCTTCATTCGCTACTTCCGCCGAATCCAGCCGAATCTGTCCCGAAGTTGAAGTCGTTGTTTCCGCCGAATCGTCCCGCAGAGCAGTGCTTCTGCCAAATCCGCCCCCTCCTTCGTCTGTTCTAATAAAAAATCTTACCATCTGACTCTGATTTGCAACCTCCGTCTGTTCCGCACAGCTCTGTTGTTTTGCACGGCTATTTCTTACAAGACTTTAGAACTTAACAGGTATGCTCGGTACCGTTAGGTACATGCTCGATACCGCTAAGTAAATGCTCGGTACCGCTATGTATATGCTGGATACCGCTCGGTACCACTAGTTACTTGCTCTGTACCACTCGGTACAGCTCAGTACAACTAGGTACCAGCTCGGTACAACTAGGTACCAGCTCGGTACAACTAGGTACCAGCTCGGTACAACTAGGTACCAGCTCGGTACAACTAGGTACCAGCTCGGTACAACTAGGTACCAGCTCGGTACAACTAGGTACCAGCTCGGTACAACTAGGTACATATGGACAAGGAGCTCCCAATTTACAAAGCTTTATTATCAAAGTCCTAAGTTTAACATGTAGTTCATCTGGATGCGAACGCAATTGGAGTATTTTTGAACATGTAAGTATTTTACAATGTATGTGTTGATTTTTTATATATGTTCATAATATAGTAATGTAATAATATTTTAATTGCAGCTTCATAGCAAACGAAGAAGCAAATTGGATCATGGTCGCTTAAAGGATTTAGTTTATGTGAAATATAATAGAGCACTGATTCGGAGATTCAATCATCGTGATGTCATTGATCCTATTTCTTTGACTGAGATAGATGATGCAAATGAATGGCTAACAGGAAAATTAGATGATGAGTCTGATGAAGAAAATGACTTTATTGCTGGAGATGAAGATTTAACTTGGACAAGTGTTGCTAAAGCTACTGGTGTTTATGATAAAAGCTATAATATTCGGGAAAGATCTAAAGGGAAAGAGAAAGAATCTTTAATTAGGCATGATGTTGCTATTGAGAATGATGATGAGGAGGGTGATGAAGAGGATTATGAAGTAGGAGACAATGTTGAAAAAGATAATGAAGCTTTTTTAACATTTGCTGATGATGATGATTCCCGAGAAGAGTAGATTAAATTCATATTTGATCTTTTAAAAAAAGATTGTAATATTTAAATTATGAGATATTTGGATGTTACTTAGTCGAACTTATATATGTTATGGTTGTCTTTATTATGATAGCTTGTCTTTCATTTTTAATAATATTTCATATTCATGCTTATTATTTTATATTTTTTATATAGCTTGCGCCATGTTTAAAATAGCGCGCGTCGGGCCGTGCGCTATATGTCATGGCTCCAAATGGACCTTTGTGCCATGGTGCGCCATTCGTCGTTAATAGGTATGATATTGGTATATGCTCATGTAGATAACTCACATGTATCTAAATAACTACTTGTCCATAGGACTCGGTCAGAGGACGCACATGGTCAAAGCAATGCTCAACAAGAGGTCTCATCCTGCAGGACAATCAGCATAATTACCCTTCGAACAAGTAGCCGCTCACCCCAACAGAGATGGCAACATATGAGATTGCCCCTAAGGAGTCAGATCAAAGGAGCATTCATTCTCGTCAAGTTCACCTAAAGTGTATGTCCTGAGAGTTCACTCACTTCAAGAAAAATTGCTCTCCCAAAGCAATACTCCATAATTAAGGCCACCCGCCATCCGCAGATCTCCTAGATCAAGCTACAGAAAGCAAATACCTACAAAATATATGGCTATGATTTATCTAACTAAACTTGTCTTTAGATCATATCCATTTCCACCCAGGGGATTTTCCATTTACTCATAAGGACTTGCCACTCGTTCCTAGGGACTTTCCTTCACAGACTCGTCACATATGCCAGTTCTCGTAGACTCACCCTCAAAGACTCGCCTAAGATACCCCCACTAGAGGGCCAAACCAAAGGCAGAGAATTGTGTACCCCAATCCACTCAATCTACGTATTTGTCTTAGTTTGTACACATCACATCATGTATTACATTTTCATTTTCTCTAGGTATAGCTTTTCCTATAGCCCTCTTGACATAATAAATAAGGTGTAAAGAGGCACACATTGGACTTCATGATGTTTGAATTATTGATAAAGACACTATAGTTTCTTACTCCAATACTCATTTCCTTGGTTCTAGCTCTAACTCATTAAAAACCTATTAGTAGGATTGGATGTCGCCCATGAAAAAATTTGGATCAAATATTTTCTAAAAGGTATAGTAAACGCAGATACACGCCAATGACCAAAAGATAGACACTATAAGAATGGTAGCAGAACAAAGAGTAGTTAATGAATGGAAAACCAAAATTTCACCCAGTTCAGGGGAATGTCCCAATAGAGAGTACCCAAGTATCGTCTGACTTGGCATCTCGTCGAAGGAAGTTAGAGACTAGTGCACTGACGTCGAATAGGGGTGTAAGTGAGCTGAGTCGGCTCACGAACCGGCTTGAGCTCGTCTCGTTAAAAAACTCACGAGCTGAGCTTATTGAGCCACGGGCTCAAGCTCGAGTTCGAGTTTGATGCGGCTCGACTTGTGAGCTCGCGAGCCGGCTCGTATAATATATTTATCCATTTTTTTATTATTAATATCATTACTTTTTAAAATTATGTATTTATTAACACAACCTGCAAAGAATAAAAAAAAAACTTTTACCTATAAAGCTGTAAAGTTTTGTCTTGGAAAAATATAAAGATGTAAATCAGTTAATAAAAACTGCAATTTGTCACATCTCTTTTAATACCTAAACAAAATTATCTCAGGTTGGGCGGGAACTCCGAATGAATGGCGGAACGAACAACGACGGAATGGAAATTCCAATTCGCGGGTGCTGTAATTTCGAATGGTTGGGCAGGAACGACAGAACTGCAGACGCGAGCTGGAATTTCAAATGAATGATGGAACGAACGAACGAGCGCTCGATGAGCTGACCTGTAGTGTGATTAACTCGAGCTCGAGCTCACCTTTTGAGCTCGACTCGAGCTTGAGCTTAAGTTCGATCCGATATTCTGACTGACGAGCTGAGCTCGATAAGGCCACTACTCGACTCAACTCGTTTACACCGCCTAATCTCGACACCCATTGTTGATCACAACCAAAGTCACACTAGTGACAAAGAATATAATCATCCACCAAAGCAAGTGAGGAGGGAGCCAAAACTAATTAGCGCATTCTGCAGGGAGATCACAAAGGCAAAGCTGCCCATGAAGTTCAAAATGCATCATCTAGAATCATGTCTGGGAAGATCCAACTCTACTAACTATGTGGTATACTTTGAGTCGATGACATCATTAACGGATATCAATAACACATTGAAGTATCGGTTGTTCTTCATTACCTTTAAGGAATCACCCCTTGAATGGTTCTCTTGCATGTTGTTGGGTATCATCACTTCATTCTCTGATTTTAAGAGAATGTTTATTACACTATTTGCAAGCACATAAAGATCCCTCAAGAGCTGACAAGCTATTTTGATGATGATGCAAGAATCAAATTAGTCACAAAGTTATCATCAAATTTTAGAAGGAAATGTTGGAAGTTTAGGACTTGGATGTGGTAGTTGCACATGCTGCGTTGACCTATGGGCGCTATGTGATGGACCATTTAGATACGTTCTTGCTCTTCAACAGTCACTAACATTGGCCAAGTTGTTGGAACTCCCCAACAATTACATAAATGCTAAGTATAACAATATAATAAAAAATACAACCACTCACCCCAAGGAGTTAAAAACAAGGCTTGATTGACATTAGAGTCATGAACATGATAGGAGTCGCCCAAGGAGCGACAAGGTGGATAGAAGGTTGTGCCGAAAAAATGGCGCCATCACTATCAGTAGAGGGCACCCCTATTGATGAGAACATTTAGAAACATGGAACTGCCAGTCCCACGAACAAAAGAAGCACTAAGCACTACTTGTTCATACTAAGATGAAGGAGCCCAACCCACTCAACAATACCTAATCATCACTCCAATGTGTGTTTCCATGGACGACCGTATGTAGGTCATTCACAACAAAAAGTTCTTTAAATGCCCAACACCAATAAATAGATGACATGAAGGAATGCATACAACTGCAAGGCCTAGTGGAATATTTGGTGAAAGTGAGAAAGTTAAAAGAGATTGTCTTAGCTCACCTAGGAAGACAAGCAGACAAGGCACCTGAAGAGGACCAAGGGAAGAAGCTCGTTCCACATTGTTGGGGTGGTGCACAGTGAACACCATGCTAGGAGTAGTCATAACAAAGATGTTTTGAGGGGCAAGTCATAAAAGGCCTCAGACAAAAGAAGTCAACATGTCAACATCATGTATGCTAATTGTTGAAGTCACCTCGATCACCTTCTGTTAAGCGAAAAAGCCGAAAAGTGGAAACCCTTTTAATGACATCACGGTGCCCACCATGTTGGTCGCCAACTACCAAATCGACAACATTCTCATCCATACAAAGAGTTATATTAATATAATTTTTAAAAATGTTTAAGGTAAATGAATTTATTTGCTTCCTAACTAACCCCCATCGCAAGTCCACTCTCTGGCTTCTCAAGCGAGATGAGAGATAAAAGGCATAATCACTTTAATCATGACCTGGGGTGAGGACAATCTCCAATTCACAACAATGGCAGACTTCATAATCGTGAAAGCGCCTGCCACTTATAATGCAATCTTTGGTCAACCACTCCTAAATACTTTAAGAGTAGTTGCCTCTCAACATATAATGTGCCAGTCAAATTTCCATATGGAGGTTACGAAATCATAGTGAGAGGCGGCTTCACAAAATTGCGAGCCTACTACCTAAAAGTTATAAGGAATGTGGCAACATCACGTAAGTACTGTAGCTTCAAGTAGAAAGTGGGGGGACATGGATTATAGACAACTAAGGCAGTGGAGGAGGTCCTGGCAACATAAAGTGACTTGGAAAGGACCCTACGAATACGCTCATCTTGAAGCCCATCACACCGGGACAAACTCGTACGAGCACTTAGGAACAACCTCAACATCTTTTGCTTGGATTGCACCCAAGATATTGGAGATAGGCATTGAAGTTGCTGCACAAATTTAACGCCAAGATGGAAGCTTGGCCTATCAAGCATAAAATAAGGAAAATCATTGTCATCCTGTCGAGCCCATCAAACTGGAGTACGTACCAAAAATTTGGTCATTTACTTTGACTCACAGTCGATTGTAAGTCAGATAAACGACAATTACAAAGTACACAACGAGACCCTACAAAGGTAACTCTTCAAGGCAAAGGTGGTCGGTTTAAGCATTTCAAAATAATACAAATTCCCAAGGAGGAGAATCAACTCACCAACCTATGGGTGGCTAGCCCTAAAGGTGACGCAACCTAACATCGAGGAAATTGAGGTAATGCAAATGTAAGCTAAACACTCGACGAGTTCAACAAATCCTTATATTTAATATCTAAAGATAGGAAAGATCTCACCCGAGGCATCAAATCCCACAAGATTTAAAATTGTGGCTGCCCAATGAGTGAAGAAAAATGAAATGATAAAGGTACTCAAGGAAGTACCCATAGGAGTCATTCAAGAGGAAGACCCATAGAATCCTCGAACAAAGGTACATTTGGCCAAGCCTTAAAAAAGGGTCAGGGAAGTTCTCAAAAAAGTGTGTATAGAGCTAAAAGTTCACTCCAATGCAACTACAACCATTTCAGAAGCTTCAACCGACCACCAACCCTTGTATATTTTCCATTTGGAATGGATCTCATCAGTCTATTTTCACCTTCTAGCGGGCTGGGAATGTTTATCCTAATCATATTTGACCATTCCTCTAAGTGGATATAAGTAAATGCGCTAGCTAAAACAATAATCGAGGTCGTCCGCAACTTCTTAAGAATATACATCATCTGTAGGAATGAACTTCCTCTCATAATTATTACTAACATTGGGCTCTAGTTCACTAACAAAAAAAATAAAGAAGTTCTATCAGCTATAAAACATTTGGCTCAAGTTATCCTCTATGCATCACCCCTAAATCAACGGGCAAGTAGAGACAACAAACAACTAGATTCTAAAATCTACTAAAATAAAAAGTAGAAGAAACTAATGGCAGCTAGGTGGAGACACTACCTTTAGTCCTTCGCACTCTCATAAAATCAAGATCCTACCATCAGCCGAGTATGAGTGACATAGCCAACGAGTGGTTAGTACCACCAAATTTGAGGAAGAGGAATTTGTTGAGCGGAAAGAAAAGAATAAATAAAGCATAAAATCTACAATCAACCTCCTAAAATAACTGAGAGTCAAGGCTACACTCAAGCAATAGAAAAATTAGGAGAATAAAATAGTACCACAACACAAATGTCACGGAGAATGTCATTGTTAGACCGGTCCAACTGACACTTGTTTACTCCATGAGGACCAAGGATCTGCCTCTGCTCCAACCTACCCCCCTTGGGAGCCCACTATTTGAATATATTCAGAAGGAGAGGGCAACTAGGCAAGGAATTAATTTGTGAGGGGGTGTTTAGAAATTTACTTTGTTATTTGTATGTTTTAAACAGAGAGATTTGCTCTAGGGATAGGGTGTGTGTTGTTTGCTGAATTTAGATTGTTCTTATGGTGTTTGGGCTCTAGCCGGCAGGCTAGAGACTTGAGAGAGGCGGATCTTCCTCTCCAATAGAAGACCAACTTGTATCTTGTCTTTCTTCCATAAAAAAAGTGTTCTTCTGTGTTTTATTCCTGATTTTCTTGTAGTTTCTTTTCTGAAATTATTGAAATCGGATTTCAGCTAAGGTTTCTCCTAAATTTCTGCAAGCACTTCCTATCAAATTGGTATCAGAACAGTGTCTGGGACTGAATCTGGGGCTTTCATCAGCTGATTTATGCTGTATTTTCTTCTCCAATTTGTTGTTTTCTGCCATTGAAGGAGAGAATTACTGTTTTTGGCGTTGATCAAGAGTCGGGTACCTATGGCATCCAAGAAGGTTGATGCTTTAGAAGGAAGTCTTGAGGGAGAGATGAGCCAAATCAAAGCGACGGTGGAGGACATAATTCCCGCAATGGAAGACAAATTCTCGGACCTACCAGAGATGGTAAAGATGGTGTTGGATCTTCACAACCAAATGGCGGCATCAGAGCAAGGGTGACGGTAGGAAGAAATACAAATTCTGATAATCGTAGGAATGATTATAATGTGGAGATCTTAGAGGGAGAAGGAAGGAGACCCCTTCTAAAACTTATTCAGAGGGAGGAGATAGATAGAAGGTATGGGAGAGACGTGGATATGTTTGGTATGAGCAAAAGGGTGCTGATTTTGAAAGAAGGGAGGGTGATTATGATAAGAGAGGTGCTGATTTTAAAAGAAGAGGGATGGGGGGATTCAAAGAAAGGTTCGGGTATGAGCATGGAAGAGAGGATAATGAAATGTGGGGGGATGGGGGGACCACCCACCTGGGGAAGGGAGAATTATGAGGGAATAAGGGGAAACGGTGGAGATTTGAGGGTGAGGCAACTGAAGATGCCCATCTTTGAGGGAGAGGATGAACATGGGTGGATCTACATGGTGGAGAGATTGATGATAATTGGCTTGTGCTTGGAGGGGAAGGCATTGGCTTGCACCAGTGGAGAGACATGAGGCGGCCCATTCAGAGTTGGAGGGAGTTCAAGGACTGGTTGTTGGAACGTCTCCGAACCAGCGGAAGAGGAGACTTCTATTAGCAATTCTTTGCTCTAACACATGAAGGTATTGTGGTAGAGTACTGTGAGAGGTTTGAGTACCTAGATAGCCTACTGGACCAGCTTTCTAAGATGGTGCTGGAGGGAAACTTCATGAAGGGGCTTAAACCAGAGATCCGTGCGACAGTGAGAGTGATGAGGCCTCGTGACCTAGGAGAGGCTATGGAGTTAACACAGTTGGTGGAGGACCAGAGGCACTTGGAGAGGGGGGCCAGGGGCAGCAGCTCATGAAACTCATACAGGATGACCACCACATTTTTAACACCAAAGGGGCCAGCACCTAGTAGTCTTTGAGAGCCCCCAAAGGAGAAGCCTGTATAAGGGGAAATTTTTAAAAAGCTCACTGAGGCATTGCAGGAGAAGAGAGCGAAGGTATTATGCTTCAGGTGTGACGAGAGGTATATTCCAGGGTATAGGTGTAAGGATCGAACTCTTTAGGTTCTCACTATCTGTGATGACGAGGAAGAAGAAGGGAGAGGACATGGAGGTATTGGTAGAGGAGGAAGGGCTGCATCTAGACATGACGGAGATCTCCTTGAACTCAATCGTGGGATTTACTCCAAATCACATCATGAAAGTGACAGGAGAAATAGCAGACAGGGAGGTGGTGGTACTAATAAATAGTGGGGTTACCCACAATTTCATCTCCAACCAAGTCATAGATCAATTGTGGGTGAAATTGGTGTACACATGGTGTTATGGGGTGATGATGGGCACCAGGAAGGTGGAGACGGGTAAAGTGTGTATGGGAGTGGTGCTGACTACACAGGAGGTTCAGGTGAGGGAGGATTACCTTCCATTGGAGTTAAAGAACACTGATGTTATTTTGGGGATGAAATGATTGCATATCTTAGGAGATACCAAGGTCAATTGGGAAGCACTGACGATGGAACTAGTGGTGGAGAGATGGGTGGTGATCAAGGGAGATGCAGGGTTGTTCAAAACCATGGTGTCTCTCAAAACCATGGTAAGGACTATACATAAATTAGGAGATGAGAGGAGGATTTTTGGTGAAATTGAAGAGCTTAGAAGGGATCAGACTAGAAGAGGGGAGGGGGGACATTCTCCTTTCAGTACAACCACTCATACAACAGTTTAGTGAGGTCATTCAGCCACCTCAAGGCTTATCACCATCAAGGGAGCAGGAGCATGCCATCACCCTAAGGGAGGGGTGTCATAGATTAGTGTTCGACCGTACCGCTACCCTCATATTCAAAAGGATGAGATTGAGAAGCTGATTCGAGAGATGATGGAGGTGGGGACCATCAGGCCGAGTGTGAGTCCTTTTTCTATCCTAATCTTGTTGGTCAAAAAAAACAATGAGAGCTAGAGGTTCTATGTTGACTACCAGGGCCTACATAAAGAGACTGAGCCAGACAAATTTTATATACCAGTGATCAATGAGCTATTGGATGAGCTGTGTGGATCAGTGGTGTTCACCAAGATGGATTTAAAGTCAGGATATCATCAAATCAGGATGACAGAGGAGGATGTCTCGAATGTTGCATTTAGAACACATGAGAGGCATTACAAGTTCTTAGTAATGTCGTTCGGCCTCACAAACACTGCTGCTACATTCCAATCGCTGATGAATAGGGTATTCTAACCATACCTCCAAAATTTTGTACTGGTTTTCTTTGACGACATCTTAATATACAACAAGTTCAAGGAGGAGCATTAGGAGCACTTAAGGGTGATCTTGGGAGTCTTACAAGAGCAGCAACTGAGGGCCAACCTGAAGAAGTGTTATTTTGTATAGGCCAGTGTGTAGTGGTTTGGGTAAGCTGTATCCTAGGAGGGAGTGGTTGTTGATAGGGCCAAGATTAAAGCAATGTTGAGATGACCTCTACTTAGGAATCTGAGAGAGTTGAGGGGTTTTTTAGGTTTGACGGGATACTACAGGCGATTTGTGAGAGGGTACAGTATCATAGTCTGGCCACTGACAGAGCATTTGAAAAAGGACAGCTTCGTGTGGGGGGAGGCAGCTACACAGGCTTTTGGGAGGTTGAAGAAGGCTATGACCACAATACACGTCCTAACCTTACCTAATTTCAGATAGATTTTTGTGGTAGAGACAGATGCATTCGGTTATGGATTAGGGGCAGTGCTTATGCAAAATCATAAACACATAGCCAACTTCAGTCAAGTATTAACAGCCAAAGTTAGGCTGAAGTCAGTCTATGAGATGAAATTGCTGACCATTGTGTTAGCCATTCAGAAGTTGTTGCCTTACTTATTGGGCCGACATTTTATTATTAGTATAGATCAGAGGAGTTTGAAGTATTTGTTAAAACCAAGGATGGTGACTCAGGAGCACCAGAGGCGGCTGTCCAAACTGTTGGGCTATAACTTTGAAATCCAGTACAAACTAGGATTAGAGAATAAAGTGGTCATTGACGCTTTATCCAGATGCATGTGGGAGCTCCAAGGGATGGCCATTTCGATACCATTGATGAGCGATCAAAGATGAGACTGTGCAAATTGAGGAGCTGAGGAAGATCATCATGGATCTACTAAGAGATGAGAATAATCACCCTGGTTATTCCATAGAGAAAGAGAGATTACTGTACCAAGGGAGGTTGTGCTTCCATGAACCTCGAGTTCATATTCTGATCCTGCTACAGGAGTTCCATGGGATCGTTGTTGGGGGTCATTCTAGTGAGCAAAAAAAAATACAACAGGTTGGTAGCGGAAGTGTATTGGAAAGGGATGCATATGAATGTGGAGAATATGGTGGCTAGGTGTGAGATATGCCAAAAACAAGTACATGGCTATGGCTCATGAGGGATCACTTCAACCCATGGCTCTTCCAGACATAGTGTGGGAGGAAGTCACCATGAATTTCACAGATGGACTGCCTCGATTTGAGGGGTTCACAGTGATTCTGGTGGTGGTTGACAGGTTGAACAAGTATGCTAATTTGATTCATTTACGACGCCCCTACATAGCAGTAACTGTAGCAGCAACATTCATTAGAGAGGTGATTAGATTGCATGAGATCCTGAAGTCGATAGTTTCTGACCGGGACAAGGCGTCCCTCCGTCAGTTCTAGAAAGAGTTGTTCAAGCTGCATGGAACAGTAAAGAGAAGCACCACTTACCACCCTCAGACAAACAAGCAGACAGAGGTGATAAACAGGAGCCTGGAGACTTGCGGTGCTTTGCTTCAGAGACACCTCGGTTGTGGGACAAATGGCTAGCATGGGCGGAGTACTGGTACAACACTTCATATCATTCAACTTCCCGGATGACCCTTTCAAAGTATTGTACGGAAGAGACCCCCCCACAGATTTAGTGTATTTTGGCAGAGGAGCACACTAATCTCTTCAGTGGAATAATACTTAGAGAAAAGAGATAGGGTGTTAAAGGAACTGAAAAGGCACCTGTTGAGGGCACAACAGATTATGACATCCAGTTCGAAGTGGGAGAAATAGTGTTCTTAAAGCTACGACCCTATAGATAGAGGACGGTCGCCAACTGGAGGAATGAGAAGCTTGCCCCAAGATACTCTAACCCATATGAGGTATTGGAAAGGATTGGAGTAATGACGTATCATTTAAGATTACCCTCAACTGTGATTATACATCTAGTGTTCCACGTGTCATAATTGAGGAGAGCGATTGGGGATCATGGAAGCAGTTTAGAGTTACCTGTGACACTGATAGAGGACTTGAGGTGATATTAGAACCACTGGAGTTGAGGGGGGATCGACAGGGAGAATGATGTAGACAAAGGGGGAGTCAACTCAAGCCCAAAATAAATTGATTTTTACCTTCCCCCATGTTTACAAGCTCAATCAATTTGAGCTGAAATTTTAGCTCATTTATGAGCTGGTCTTTAGTTCATTTATTGAACTAAGGGTTAGCTCATTATTAGCTAACATTTTAGTTCATATTTATCTTTCATTAGATGTATTTTTATGCTTTTTATGTTGTTAATTATGTAGATCTCTTGGAATTCCAAACCGGCCATTGGAATTCCAAGAAATGTTGTTTCCTATGAGGTGGCTCCTTGGCTTCCTCCATGGGTTGCTGTTTTCCGTGTCTTGCTTCTTGGATTTTCGGCCGGCAGCTGGTTTTCCGCGCCTGGGCTCTTTCCCGTGGCTGTGGCTCCTCGGTTCCGTGCGGCCTCCTTGTCTCCCGCGGTGGCTATTTCGGTTCCTGGGTTTGGGCTGTTTTCCGTAAAGCATGGGGGGATTCCATGCATATGATGCTTAGGTTCTAGTGGAAGTTAATGTTTTGTGTCTTTTGGTCTTCCCCTTTCATACCTATATATATGGGGGGTATTGTATTGTTTTAAAAAAGTGAATGAAATGTTATTTTTGGAAAAGTTATAACCTGCGGGTTTGCTTGGATAAGCTTGCGAGCTTTGTCCGCCTTCTTTCTCATCCCCTCCGCTTTGTCCGCCTTCTTTCTCATCCCCTCCGGAAATCCTGCGGGCTCTTTCCACCCTTCGTCTTGGCTTCTAATCTCTTCGTCTCTCCGCAAGTGCCACTCCACCTGTATCTTTCTTCTAAGTGCAGCAACTTTAGGGTGTCTTTGGTTTATGAGTCAAAGTTTGTAAGTCGTTGTAATTTTGTGTTTTGTAATTTCTTCTTTTTAGTTTTATTGTAAGAGTTTGTTCTTCCCCTCCTTCGTCGTTTTGTGGTTTAGTGGATCGTCGTTCCGGTTATTATCTCCCGTGCGAGCGAGGGGTATAGGCTCCCTATATTAATTGACCCCACCAATTAATCTGATGTAGACAAAGGGAGGGTCAAATCAAACCCAAAAAATTTGATTTTTGACTTCTCCAGCTCATTAATGTCAAGTGGAAGGTTAGCTCATTATGAGCTGGTTTTTAGTTCATTTACGGAGCTAAAAATTAGCTCATTATTTATTTGATCTTGTCTATTCTCCTTCCCCCCTTTGTCTATTCGTTTCTCGTGCTTGGCTCTTGGGTTCCCGTGACATGGCTCCTTTGTTCTCACGGTGGCTGTTGGTTTTCCGAGCTTGGGGGGTTTTCCCGTGGCTTTGGCGCCTTGGTTACATGCGGCCTCCTTGGCTCCCGCGGTTGCTCCTTCGGTTCCTGGCTGGGCTGTTTCCCGTGAATGAATGGGGGCTTTTCCGTAGCTTTGGTGCTTCGTTTCCGGGAAGTGATTGTTGGCTTTTCATATTCCCTATTTAAATAGGCTTAAATTAATGTTATGTGGCTGTTTGTATTCCCCCTTTCATACCTATAAATATGAGGGGTTATGTAATGTTTTGGATATGTTATGTGATGTGATTTTTGGAAATGTGAACCTGCGGGTTTCATTGGAAAAGCTTGCGAGCTTTGTCCGTCTTCTTTCTCATCCCCTCCAGAAATCTTGCGAGCTCTTTCCAACCTTTCGTCTTGGCTTCTAACCTCTTTCGTCTCTCACAAGTGCCACTCCACCTGTATCCCTCTTCTCTAAGTGAAGCAACTTTAGGGTTACTTGTTTGAGTCAAGTTTGTTTGAGTCAAAGTTTGTAAGTCTTTCATTTTTATAATATTAAAGTTTGTTTTAAGCATTTTATGTCTTTATCTTGTATCTACAAAGGTTGTTCTTTTTGTGATCAAAAAATATAGGGTCCCCTATATTTCTTGACTGCATCAGAGAAGAAGGGCCTAAGGAGGTTATGATAAATTAGAAGAGCTTACCGGACTATGATGCTACCTGCGAACTATACGAGAGAGTAAAGCATCAGTTTTCGTCCTTTTACCTTGAGGACAAAGTGATTCTTAGGGAGGGGGTATTGTTGGACTGGTCCAGGAGGGACCGATCCAGTGGGCCCTAGGCAAAGGGCCAGCCCTTGTTTACTCCAGGCGGACTAAGGGTCCACCTCTACTCCAACCCGCCCCCCTTGGGGGACCCACTATTTGAATATATTTAGGAGGGGGCAATTAGGCTAGGAATTAATTTTTGAAGGGGTTGTTTAGTAAATTGCTTTGTTATTTGTAATTTGTATGCTTTAAATGGAGAGGTTTTCTCTAGGGTTAGGGTATGTGTTGTTTGCTGAATTTAGATTGCTCTTAGGGTGTTTAGACTCTAGCCGATGGCTACAAATTTGGGGGAGTCGGGTCTTCCTCTCCAATTGAAGATCCACTTGCATCTTGTCTTTCTTTCATAAAAATTTTAATTATATGAAAAAGTGTTCTTGTGTGCTATATTCCTGATTTTCCAATTTTTGGCCTTCTGAAATTGCTAAAATCATATTTCAACTAAGGCTTTTCCTAAATTTCTACAAGCACTTACTATCAATCTTCCACCCTAGCAACCTAGTCCTAAGGAACATATATAAGAAAGCTCGCCAATCAGTGCTAGTGAAACTTAGATCAACATAAGAGGGGCCCTATACAATCATTACAAGCAATCACATACACATAACACATAAAACAAGTAAAAATTATTTCTTTCATTTCATTGTTAACATCTTTACATGCAGAAATTACAATAAAGCTAAAAAAAAAAAAGACACCCATTTCTCCTCCACCCTAAAGTCACTAGTTTGTTTGGCAAGTTCCTCAACAATCCTCTTCCTTGCCAACTCTTCAACTTCGCTCATGGAATCATCCATTCTTGATAGCTCCTCCTGGTAGGCTGCATCCTACCTAGCCAACTTGACTTTAAAAGACTACCTCTTTCTCACCCACCTATCGAAGGGTGAACTCCTCGAGGAGGATGAATTTCACCTTCCACGTCTCCTTTTGTGGTCTAGAGAACAGACTGATTACCTGTCAAAGACTATATATATTACAATAAAGACATAACTCACTTAGAGCGGACTTGGGCCAATAAGATTCAACATGGGAAAACATTCCTCCCCAGTGACGCCCGACCAAGGAAACGTACACCCAGATAGGCTCAACTGAGATAGGAACTCGCCTCAATATACCTTGGCAGGGAGGTACATGTCTGATGAGAACATGCCCTGAAGAGCGATTTGACTGCCTACCAATGATGTAAGCGAAGGAATATGTACTCAACCAAATGATGGCACATGTGTCCATCTCCACTTTAGAGATCTCGATGGACTCGGCAGTCTCCCCAACCTACTCCCTCTCCTACCACTCACGACGATCTAACTTTGACTCGCTCTCAGAGATGGGGACAACACCATTGTCCTTGCCCTCTCTAGACATGGGCTTGAACTCAGCACCTTTTCAGCCCTTTCTTGTGAAGAGTCTACAACAAAGATTATCCCCATACTAGGAGGTAGGAGCTAGAGGGGGGATTGCAAGTGCACGGGAGGCTAGGGAAACTTTAGGATGTCTAATGGCTATCAGCTCACTCCCTCTTCAAGGACTTGGCTGAGCCTATCTGGTAGGCAAAAGGGGCAATGGAGTGGAGAAGAACTGATTTCATTGTGGACAAGTAGGAACTGCCTTCTTCTTCGGGCAACTCCTCTGCCTTCCAAGTTTTCTCCCCCTCATCCTCAACAAAGGAGTCATCTCCAAGGAACTCTAAAACAATGTGATACTTAGGGTAACTGTAATTGGGCATCCTGCCTACAAGAATGTCTAAGGTCAGCATCAAAGCGAGGAAAAGACTCAACCAAAATTCACTCAAATAAATGTGGAAAGTTACTAACTATAAAAAGTATTGTAGATGTCGTGCACCCCAACATGGTTGTGGACTAATAGAGAACACCCCTTTAAGAAATCGAAGGAGCGAGCCTCCTCTTTTAGCTCAAGGACCAATGCTTTATCCTTAGTGAAGGAGATAGGGTGAATCGGCACCTCCCAGCTAACTCTCGACTTAATGATCAAACTTCTCCTTCTAATCCCTGACCCGATCACCCACCATCCTCATGAAGAGGGAGGAGAGCTGGACATACTGTCCTAAAAAGATTTGACCGTGACGATGTGGCAGAACAAGGTAAGGCTCCTTTTGGTCTTTTCTTGCTGCATAAGTGAGAGAAAGGTGATGATGCTTGTAATAGAGTTTGGCATAATGCGCACCGACAAAAACCCATAAATGTTAAGTATCTTGGCCAACTTCTGGTAGAAGGTAAGTTGTAGGCTGGGCCTTAATTGGTTGCATGAGATGCACATCTTGTTATCATAGAAAGTGTTGAAATGCTCATCCTCTATAGGAACTTGAACCACCATGTTGGTATCATTGCAGCAATAGCCAAAGAAAACTATATCGACAAATAACTCAGTCACTCATGAGGTTTAATAATACTCAAACTTGGGCGAAGCTTTACAGCATCTTCTCAAGATCGACATCTCGAATGCAAAGACTTGAGCTAGCTAAGAGCAAATGAGGAGCTAGGTAGAGGAAGCCTAAGAAAAAATGGAAAAAATGGTGTCTCTATCTAAAGGGAGAGGACATATTTATAGAGAAATCAAAGGATCGAATTTCGATGTTCAAATCACATCTGACATTAATGCTCTAGATCAAGCACAAATCTCTCATCATTATGAAAAAATCTGCTCTCTCTCTCCTCCATGCGCAACATGGTGACCTCTTCACTTATCGAGCTTGCGCTCTCTAAGGCTCCAACCCTTCTCCTTTGGCTCAGGCACTAACAAGTTCCTCTTCCAGGGCACAAACTCGTTCAATAAGAACACTAAAGAAGATAAACCTAAAGCAGGTAATCTCAATGTCCTAAACGGTGACAAGAAAGGAGGGCATGCAAACCACTGGAGTAAGGTAGGGCAACGAGGAGTTCTTGGCCAAAAATGACTACACGTACTCACCTACAAACTCCCCTCAGTAACCGCAACAGTTTCCTCACCAAATGGATTCTACAGAAGTTGGCGTGTGCTGGCCTGCCATGCCACCATCAACAAAGTTGTCTTTATAGTATAAAAGGAAGAATCAGAATGAGGTAACTCTCTATCCAACAAACTAAGAGGGATTGCAAGCAGCCCATCATGGAGGTTCATAGTCCTCGTGTACTACCCAAGTTTGTACTAAGTCAATGCTAGTGCCTCGGAACTTGTTAGCTGGTGATCTAGGAATTTGCTCAAGGTTAGGTGGACTCTTTGTTTTGCTCTAGGCCGGTGACACCCGACCCTCGGACAAGATTTTTAAAAACTAAAAAATGACTTTTATTACCTCCATTAGTTGTCTGTGACTACTCAACCTACTCTAGCATAAGGTCATGATTACCAATAAGCTCTATTATAGATTGGGTCGATGCCAAAACAAGAATAGGAGTCATCGTCTCAAGAATGACGCTCGCTGCCACTAGCACTTTGTGATTTCCTCGCAATACGGAGACTCGCCTAGCGTGCATTTCATTGAGAGAAACATTGTTGGAGCATGAGGAAAGGAGAACACTTGCCTTGCTCTCTCCAATTGTCACTGCCCTACTAGGCTCAACCTCTTTGGTCTTGCAAGGCTCCACTTTTGCAGCCTTTTTCAGCTCCTCCTAGCAGGCTCATTCGCCTCGACTACTATCACCTTCTTGTCCGTAGGTTTCTTATACTTCTTTTCCTCCACTTCTACCAATTTGTGTTTACAGATGAGGATTTTCCTCCAATTTTTAATCAACAATCTTTCAAAGTGTAGCCTATCTTTGCCCTTAACCACTATTTATAGCCAGAGATAGTGCATCGATTAAATCAATGCCATAATAAAGATCTCGGATGAAGGTGCGCCACTCAAGGAAACAGTGAAAAAGGGAAGTAATTCTCATTTACTTTATTTAGCCGTTTGGTGAAAATAGTAAATGATCTCCTTACATTCACTAGTCCTTTTCACAAGTCGCTTTTCAAAGGAGCAAGTGAACTGGGAAACTAATTTATTACACGTATGGGTTCATGTAGGTAACTCATAAGTATTTAAACAGGCTCCTTTCCATGGGACTCAGCCAGAGCAAGCACTTGATCAAGGCAACGCTTGCCTAAAGGAGGCTTCTCCCAACAAGACAGTCAATAGCATCAAACTTTGAGCAAGTAGCCGCTCAGCCCAATGTAGCTCATGACATACGAGCTCGCACATGAGTGTTAGAGTAAAGAGAGACACAGTTTTAGCAAGTTTTGCCAAAAAGATTCGTCCAGACAAGTCTCCACCTTGAGGTTCACTCACTCCAAGAAAACTTGCTCTCCCATAATAGTTATTTATAATCAAGGTTACTTGCCTTCAGCATATATCCAAGATCGAGATACAAGAAGCACACACTTATAAAGACTATGGACACAATTTCACTGTCTAAACTTGTCCCCAGCTCACAGCGACTTCCACTCAAGGTACTCATCATTTACTCTTGAAGACTTCCCGGTTGTTCCTAGAGACCCGCCTTCATTGACTCATTATATATACCAATATCACAAACTAGCCCAAAACACTCACCCTCAAAGACTCACCTAGGGTTACTCACTAGAGGGCCACGTCATAATAGGCAGAGGGCCATAGATACCCCAATCCACACAATCCATGTGCTTAGGTTGGTCCGTTCCCGTCACATCATGTTTTTTTTTTCTAGGTGTAGCCTTTCATTTAGCCTTCTTAATCCTATAAATAATGAGTGAATATGTATATTTAGTACTTCATGATGTGAAACGAAGAAAATTTAAACTAGAGTGTCATCCAAACTCACCAAACAGTGAACAATACTTAAAATGTAAATATATAGAACTCAAAATGATAGCATGACAAATTAAAGCCTCATAAGCAACTCTGCACCATCAGACCCTCCTAAAACCCAAAGTCAACATAACATGACAAAGGGCTTAATCAACTCAAAACTCACCTCAAGTAAATCTAGCTCAACTCAAGATTAACATTTTGACTATTACAATCTCCCAAAATCATAAATTATTTCAGCACAAGTTAGTCACTTCCATCACGATTTAACCCTTAAGCAATATGATAAACTAATTTTGGAAAATTTAAAATATTACCATCTTACCCAAAATGGCAAATCACATAGACAAAGCTTCACCAAAAAGACTAATGCGCCTTTACAAGTCTGCAAAAGTTACACATGAAAAAAGAAAATTAAATTTCACAACCAAAAGACCGTCGAAATTCCTCTATCCATGCATAACTCAACCAAATTTGTATTATAACCTTACAAGTTTTAAAATTAATCAACACTTCTAAAAGCTTCAAAAAACATAAAACTGGGTGAATCACCTATTCTCCCATGCATGGGCTCTACCTATAGCAAAAAATTTCAACTCAAAATTCAAATATCTTAAAAAAGCAAAATTTATCATATTGTCATTAGTTTCCAAATATTCCAAAAAAAAATTACAAGTCTTGAAATTTTTTTAGAGCATCTCAGAGCCAAATTTCACCATTTCAAAATTATACTTTCCAAGAAAATCCCAAAATACCATTTACCTTAGTCTTCACCCAAAATTTTTGAAAATATGAAAGATCAATTATATCCTTTACCAAATATGCATATGCCCCTTAGTCCTTTGTGATGAGGTTAAACTATCCCTATGAGAATAATTAAACTAACATCCCTTGGAAATGAAGGATAAACTACACCATTCCCAAATGCCCCAATTTTTTTTGCTTATAGTAAATATGTCAATACTCTAGCCTCTTTAGGACGAGGCAAAACTGCCCCTGAGAAATGAGGATAAAAAACAATCCTCACCCCAAAATGCTCCATCATATCTAAATTTCCTCTATCAAATGTTCCCTCCATTTTTCCGAGATGAAGCTAAACTTCCCCTATCATAATAGGTTAAACTAGCATCCTCAATTAAATCACTTATTTGAGTCACCTTCCCTACAATGAGGTCGATATGGTTGATGTTTCATATAAACATAACAATGTCCAATCAACAATGAATATCAATACAATATATAGCCTTTACTCAATACCTCCAAAATGAGGATAAACTATAGCTCCACGTAAAAAAAATTAAATTCTATTTTAAATGGAGCATATCTAAGGCCCATCTAATTGAGCTCACCTATAAATTAAACCACTCAACCAACCCCCTTAAGATCCAAACCAACCCAAATTTATCAGAATTGATTATAGCAAAGAAAGTAATATGGCAAAATAGGAGGCGCTTGAAATTATACACGATCAATGCCCTATCATCTTTTTGCTAAGAGGAAGCACTAGTAGCACGGGCAAAGAAAGTTACTCGATTAGTATAAAAGCCTATAAGCAATCCTCAATCCCAATACCAACCCTACTAAAAAATATAATGTCCACACCTTCCACTAATAAAAAAACCCCGTTAAATCCCTTATTTAACATCCTAATGTCCGAGTTCATATCAAATATCAACTGGGATTCAAACCCACAAACCAACTCTTTAACTTTTGACCCCCCCACGCACAAAAAAAAAAAACCTAACACCTCCAATCCAACACCTTAAAAAAAATTATGGGAATGTCATCAATAAAATGTCTCTTATAAATACCATTTCAAAACATAGGAGCAATGTCACCAAAATACATAAAGATGTCCAAAAAAGCATAAATTTATAAAATCCTCAAATACTAAAAAATATGCTAAGAGCAAACCTCATTCTCAGCACTTAGATAAACATGTCAAACTTGAATTTGATCTATACACAAAGAAGTCAATATCGTACCAATAATGTAAAAAATAACTCAAAATTCTACACCAATAAGGATGTGGCACGTGGCCTTGACTGATAGTCTGGATAGCATTGGCCACACTATATTATGATAATGACCAAAATTCTTATGATCCCTAATGGCAAGCATCTAAGCTTTTGGTTATCCTCGATGCATATGATATAACACAATGCCCTTTTGTTAGCTTGAGTCAATTTGAAATTGGTCACTCGGTCAATTTCCACCCCTAATTTGTGATGTCCCTTTGGAGTATCTTCGAATGCCCAACAATACCTTCCCAACAACTTTCCAAACACACCCTCAAGTACTTCAGAGCTCACAGTCAAAGCAAGCACAAAGTCTAAACATACTCACAAGAAGCCACCATAAGGTTATAATCATGAACACTTCATGTGATTGGTGGCAGTTGTTCATCAACCACTCCAATAAGGTCAGCCACCAAAGAACAAATGGTTAGCAATACATATCAAACTATTACAATTTGCTTAAGTTAACAACCCTTTATATCAAAGGATCTTGATCAAATTTGGTTGCATTGTCTTAAAGAAGGTAAAATCTTCATAGACGTGATCCATGAAGGCTTTTGTTGCATTGTCTTTTGACCCCAAAATGATCACACAAATTAAAATGAGCTAACAATTGGCCAAGTTTGGTTTGAGAAAGCATTGATCTCACGCCAAAAGGTAGCACAAATATCAATTACATGGTGACAAGATCTACTAGCCATTTGAATCTTCTACGGTTAACAATAACATCATGGCCTTTCAAAAGTTGTGTCGCCAATAGCATTGTCCCAATCAACTTGTCATCATAAGTTGAAAATTGCTTCATCCATGTGAAAATTTAATACTTCTCCAAATAGGTAAGGCCGTAAAGGCTATCCCACTCAACGAAGTCATTATGGAGCATGTAATTAACTTCTTAAAAAAAAATGTGGTATATCGATTCAGTCTACCCCCATTGAATCATATCCAACAATGAGGCAACATTTAAAAATATCAAGCTCAAAAAAGTTCAACCGCCAGCACATGATTGATTGGCCTTTCTTGTCAATCAATTAATCTGTATTGGTTGGCCGAAGTCTTCAACAAAGTCTTGGTCAAGCTATTAAAAAAAACTCACAAGCATTGTGGGTCTATTAGAGTACATGCAAGGCTCCAATGAGAGCAACCCTTACACATTGGGATATAGAATAGAGGTACATAGTCACTAGAAAACAATATATCTTCACTTCACATTATGCCTAGAAAATGCTAACCAATAAACAAAATGCTAGTTTGCATCTAGCGGAGAAGATGCACTAGACAAAGTTCATCTCCAAGCCTATTAAAATTTTAAAATATACAAATGAAGGATATAGCACATAACCTTGTTGTCCAACCAAGAAACTTCCAAAAATATAACTTAGTCCACATCGTCACAGGCCTATCCACTAGCATGTTTGCGAGAATTTTGAACTAAGCTAAAAAGGCCCATTCATCATCCAAAAGATGTATCAACGTGTAACATGCTAGATCATCAGCGTTGATGACCGACAATCAACGCCTCCTATCAATAAATATTACATATAGTATCAAGACCCCATGCAAATAAGCATGAAAGTCGTCCTACACAATTATAAAAATCCCCAAGTGGAGTCCTAAGACCCAATACCCAGCTCACTACAATATTAAAAAGTTATAAACCCCCAAAAGGTCCTATGACCCAATGCCAACTCAGGGTGGCGCTAAAAGTCACAAAATCACCATCAAAGTTAGACACCTAGTATTGCCTTACGACAAAGGAAAATCCACCAAAATCCCCCTGCCAAAGTGGCTTGGTGTTATATTATATTAATTACACCTAAAAATTACAATGCCCAAAAAAGATGAAATGTTGCCTCACTATGGTGCCAAAAGGTCATAAAAATTAGTATAAAAAAATGTCATAAAAATTCTTAAAGTTTCAACACCTAGTAGAGCCTCACAGTGGTGTCAAAAATCTTCAAACCTAATGGAGCTCAAGGCTTAGGACCACCTCACAGTACTCAATACAATCCAAACACCACAAAACAATGCTAATAAACCATTAAGTAACCAGAGAAGATTGAAATTGCACCATGTTAGCTCTAAAATAACAATCAAATCCCTAGTGGAACACTCATGAAACAAATTACCTCATGGAAATGCCTAGAAAGAGTCCAAATATGGTATCATCTCAAATGACAGTAAAGTTGCAAAATCCTCAATAGAGGTCTAAATACAGGACCTTTCATGTCCATTACGAAGCACCAGGCAACAAGTCTATTTCTACTTTGAACTGCAAAGCCGCTATGCAAAGTCAAGTCTATCCAAACAAACAAATATCTGCAAACCCCTAACCCCTCTTTCAACAAGTCCATTAAGTAAGACACCTTACAAAAGATGACAATTCTTGCCCAATTCAACAAGCTATCAATCTGAATTGAGCCCACTTAAAAAGCTCCACATCCCTAAAGCATTCCAAAAGTTTCGCGTGCATGCATGCTCAAACAGATTAGGTGTTATGCTCGTACAGATATCAATATTCACCAAAAAATTTGCCCAATGCCAAAAACCATGAAACTTGGTGAATCACCACCTACTCTCCATAAGGTTTTACCTAAAATAAAAACTTCAACTCAAAATTCAATACTTGAAAAATTCAAGTTTCTTCAAAATTCTAAATTTACCATATGCCATTGGATTACCAAAAATTATATTAAATTTCAAATGTTTTATGGGAGATTCCTCTAATCAAATTTTATCCACCAAAAAGATTTCAAGTCAAAATTTTATCTGATTTGAACACCACAATTTTCTTATTTTTCAACTTACAAAATTTTCAAAAAACCCATTTTATTAAAAAATTATGAAAATTGGTGAGTAGTCTCCCCTCACCTATTCCTGCCTCTGGTAAAAATCCCAAGCCCAAATATCACAATGTCAAAATGTGGATTTGTCCAAAACTTCCCAAAAGCTTTAGTCTCATCAAAGTGAAATAAATTAAATTATATGTCCATCTTCCTAAGTTGTTAAATAGAGTGAAAAGAGTGCAAATTTGCTACCCCTCTTCCAAATACATCAGCCCTCCCTCCCCCCTCAAATCATTCTCTCTGCTTCCCTCTATAAAACGAAGTTAAAATAAAATACGTTTGAAATGAGGTAGCATTCGCCAAATGCTCCTAAATTTTCTTTCTCCATAAAATATGTGAAATCCCTAATATCTTTGCGATGAGGCTAAACTACCCATCCAAAATAACAATAAACTACACCCCACATTCAAATTTCTCCACCATATCCAAATGCCCCTAAATCAAATGTTCCTTCTAGCATTGGGATAAGGCTAAACTACCTCCAAGAGAAGAGGCTAGATCTATCAACAAAAATGATTCCCCCATAAATATATCAATGTCCCCATCTACATAAATGTAGATATACAAATACATCAACCCTCCTTAATACCTCAAATGAGGATAAACTATAGCTCCACGACTAAAATGCTCTTGAAATAGCTTACCACAAATCCTATTTTTAATGGAGTCTACCCTAAGCATACCTAAAGCCACTATTAAATTAATCACTCTTAGCCAACTTGTTGAGGATCCAAACCAAACCAACCCAATTAGTCATGATTACAACAACAACATCAAGCCTTTATCCCACTAAGTGGGATCGGTTACATGAATCATTTTTCTCTATTGTGTCATATTAAGAGCCAAATGGACTTTATTATAATAAAACCCAACTAGTAATGATTGATAATAAAACCCATTTAGTAATGATTGATCAAGCAAATATCATATGCCTCCAAAAAAGCTACCTCACTGGATAATCAAACTATCAAACTATCTGAATCCCAAATGGTCACTTTAGCAAACTACTAGTTTACCCCTGCACTATCTCACTAGTTAGTCATGTTTATCCTCAGTAGGTTGCCTCCTTGATATACTAAATCCCAACCAAGTATGATTATCCCAAGAGAAACCCACTCTAAATAAACCAGCAAGCAATCCAAAACTCAAAGTCCCTAGGGAGTCACTCTTCAATCAGTAAAACACCCAAATATTATATCTCTAGTGGAATCAACCAAAGGCTCGCAACTAACTCATTCCAAAGCTAGCACACCATGCATCGATAATGCAATGCATCTCTAGTGGACTACCCTATAAACTCACTAACTCAAAATGACAACATTCTTGTAAACAAACCACGGGGATCAAGTCTGTATGCAACCCTCCAACACAAAATAATTTAAAATCATAACAAAAGGTTGTTTTACCAATCAATTTTAGACACATTAAATTCAATCTGCCTTTCCCCAACGAGTCATTCCATTGGTTAGCAGCCTATCCATAAGAATATACCAAGTACCAACTAATCTTTTAAATTTGAACCTGACACAGCCTGCCCTTAAATCACGACCAAATAAAACCTACCTACAATCTCTTCTCAATGATTTGTAGAATGAATGGAGATATAATCGGAGAGAATACCAACTCCACAAGAATATCAAAATATATGCCTTGCATGTCCTCTATATCCAACAATTCCACTACATAAATGCCTCCTAAAACCAACACCTCGCCAACTATTTGGAATTAAAACCCAATTCAACTCATCTCTAAGAAAGGATTAATATGCATATTATAATACTCCAAACAATCTAGGTGAAGAGACGAAAGGACTATACACATATAAGTCTATGACTGAGAGAATAAAAAGGTTGAATCAAATAGACTAAAAATGGTTGGAAATGTCAATTTTGAGTCAACTTTAATTCAAGTGATATTTGACTTAACTAGGGCCAAGTCTCTTAATTATAAAAAAATTATATAAAGTCCTAAATAAGATTATATAGAGTTATATCATGCATATGTGAGAAAACAAACATATACATTTGTATTTAAACATATATAGAGTAAAATTTGATTTGGATTGAACATAGAAATAGAAATTTGATCTCCACATAGATAAAAAAAAATAACAAAGAGAAAACATAGCAAAAATCAGTGAGAAAAAATGAGATTATGGGTTAATTTTATTGACATCGGCACAACAAACTAAGATACAAGTTAATCTACTAGTCAAGAGCTAGATACTCTCCACACCCTAGGTTCCGCCAAGAACAACTCCAAAGAAAACTACAACAAACACAAAATTCCATAATGAAAATAAAATAACCTAATTAATCTTAAATAAACCTTCCTAATTCCCTTCCAATCTGAATTTAAACAAGCTTTCTTTCCCTAAATAAACCTTCCTAATTCTCTCCCAAATCTGAATTCAAATCAGCCCTCTTTTCCTTAATAAATCTTTCTAATTCTCTCCCAAATTTGAATTCAAATCAACCCTCTTTCCCTAAATAAACATCCCTAATTCCCTCCAAATTTTGGTTTTCTATAGTAAGTAATTAAAGGTACAATTAATCCCCTTTGAGCCCCCTCTCTCCTTGACTACCGCCCACACTAGTGGGGCCCACAGGGCTCTCTGCTCCCCAGCTAGATTGGCCACCTTGTTGGGGCCAGATTGATTGGTTGGACCGGCTCAGCCGATCCATCACATAGTCATAGTAAAAAATCCTCGAGTTCAAGCAAATCAATTTCAAGTTTATGAAAATTTGAGCAATCTTTAAGCAAGTTTCGAGTTTCAAACATAATTATAAGCCCCACGTTGCTATGACTTGAATTAATGAATATTTATGATGCTTCTCCAACAATCTTTTTTTTCTTTTAAGCACACTATAAAATCCTCCAACCTCTCTTAGAAGGTCCTACAAATCATGGTGCATTGCAACAATTCCATTCTACCACCAGTGAAACATCTTGTAAACCAATATACAATCCATTGATCTTTTAATCTTTATATATTTTATTATTTTCACTGTTGCTAGTTTTACAAGGCTAACACTTTCAGTTCAGTAATGTGTTTAATCATTGCAGCATTATGCATTAATAAACCCTTGTTTCATGGCACACATTCCCAACTCATAATACACATCAACATCTTTTATTATTTAGAGCATCCCTTTTCATAGTTATCTCATTTACTACTATTTTAATAAGAAAATATGTTTAAAATAAGCCTAGGTCCCTGTAACCCTATTCCCCATTCACCATTACTCTAAGCTAGTCACTAAAAACTCATGCATAAATTTAAGGGTGTCAATAAATGATCAAACCTAACATCTCTAAACCTTACTTGAAAAACCTGGATTGGGGTTGACCTGATTACTTATCGAGTCATGTTCGGGTCTAAAATATTGACCCAATTAATTTTCAAATATGATTCAGGGTGACCTAAAATTGACGTGAATATCATTCAAATTCAAGTTAAACAAACAGGGTTTAGCTTAAACATGTTATATTTGGATTAAAGAGATCATATTGATCTAAAACTTTTTCCAATCTATATAATAAAGGGGTCAACTGGGTTGAATTCAGGTTGAGCAGGTTCGAATTGACACGAGTTAAGTCAAACTTTTGACCCAGATAATAATGAAGTCAGGTTAAAGTCAAGCATCTTCAAGTGGGTCCATTTTGGGTCAAACTTAAATCTAGCGTGCCAACCTGAATTGACACCTACATGAATATCTTTTCAAAGCCTAAATAAAATTCAAACATGAATAACAATTCACAAAATCTAAGATAGAACTAATAAAATAGTACATTAAAACTTGTAAATATCTCAATGCAATCATCAGGAAGAACCATTCCACATAATAGGATTATAATACCATTTTAGTTGATATTAAGTAAATTTCAATGATAGGTCATAGAAATATCAACGACAGAAGAATAGTATGATTATCATACTATGTCCAAGCTAACAATAAAAAATACACCAAGACCAACTGATAGGCCATAGAAATTATGCAAGAATGGTAATTCCAAGTTGGAACAACTAAGCTAATCATAACCTGCTTAAAGCAGTTTTCTTAGCTTCATTATAATGCAATAGAGGTAGACAAAAATTTCATGCCTCACATAAATAAAAAGAAATCTTACAATATGCCAAAATTTAAATAAAAAAAAACTATAATTTCACATACCAAATTTTTAGTCATTGATGGCATTACAGGTCTGAGTTTCAAAATTTGCAGACGATGTAATTCCTCAATCTTCTGAGAGTCATTGGGTAGCTGCAACAACACAGTATGAGAACAAACAATGATTCTTGCAGACATCTAAATGCATTTGTCAAATTACCTGCGATGAAGTGCGAACTCGGGCTGGACCTTGAGACAAAGTTTCAGCCATATTTAAGCTAGAAGAAGGGCTTGAAACAATTGCCCGAGGAGGACTACTTGATGGAGCAGAAGAAACTACTGGACCATTTCCTCCAACAATAGAAGGTACTTCCACCAAAGCTGATGTCCATCCATCACCTCCAATGATTGTCGAAGCAGCCACTGGAAGATTATGAATGGCATTGCTTAGACCAGGAGAAGCAACATTGGCTACATCTGAACCCAAATGCCTTTCTTCTGCTCCAAGCATTGGGAAGTCTCTCTCAAAGGAGGATTTACTAATACCAGTGACAATGCTCCCCCCTGAAGTAATATTATTACTAGAATCATGCGCTGGCCTTTTAAGCCAAGAGTCACCACTTCCTGATACCATAGAATGAGATTGCCACAGGGACTCTTTCTCTAATTTGTTAGTAGCCAATGAATCAGGATTGTTAAGGAATCCATTATCCTCCAAAAGTAGTCGATTTCTGTCACAAACTTCAAGATCCTCCACTCGATCCCTATTCCTATCACGATGGCTTCTACCAAAACTACTATAAGCCCGAAAAGGAAGGTCCTCCCGTCCCATGGAACCATTACTACAGGTACTTTTATGGGAAGAAGATGAGGTTCTTTCTGTGAAAGACAATGAACGAGGAGCATCGTGTTCACAAAAACTAACTGACAATCTGTTCTTCGTTGAGAACCCAGTGTTAATATCATCTGCTGCTGAAGTTAAATATAAATAAATTAAGATGTAGAACAAATCAAAAGGGTAACCTGAGGCAAGAAATAATACCAGAATGTGAGGATCCATTCAGGGGACTTAAATTGTTGCCGCTTGCCCCTTTGTACCACTCTGGAACAAAACTCGGCTCACCTCGCTCCATTGCAGATACAGATCACCATCTAACACCAAATTTAAAAGAGACTAGTGCAGTCTATCTCACCAAACAATTACCAACCGAGTAAAATCGCCCTCTTCTTCAGTCTATGCACGTGAATTGTCAAAAGCCATTCGTAACCCTAACGGTCTGGAAATGACGAACAAAACCCTGTTTAACTAGGTAATGTTAACTCCCTTTTTTTTTAAATACTGACTATCTCAGGAAAATTATCAAATGATAACACGCAAAAATTTCCAAAATCCAAAGAAACCCCTTCAATCTCCTCAACGAAGGAAAGAATGCCAAAGGATAAATCAAATCCTCAAATCTTAAACATTATAAAACAAGGTCGCAATTCTTAGAGCTCAATCATCAACAATGAATAAGAGAACCCATCAAGTGCTCTCAGGAGAACATCATCTCCAAATTCAACGTGAATCCAAACATTGCCCCCAAGAGACAACTAAACTTAAGATAAGTTCATCCTAAATTCGTCCAAACTCAGAAAGAGTTAACCAAAAGCAACATCACGAAGCCAAGAACATCAATTTGCGTGAGATAATAATACAGAACATCTGCTGCAGCAGCACAGAAAAGAGTTGAGGACAGGCAAACTCCCCCCTTAATGCGAAGCAGTGAACTTGGTTGCAAGTCTCAAACCCTATTCCTCTCCTCGATACCGCGGATAAGTTTAATATTACTTTAAAAGCAGCACAGGTAAGGGACCATAAGATGGAAGCCAACACAGATGCAGAACGGAATTGAATATCTCTGAGGCGGAAGGAAAATAAATTCTTCTTCCCTTCGTCCTCTCTCTCGGGATTATCGCTCCCACTCCTCTCTCTCTCTCCGGCAATCAATCTTCTGAGGTCCTCTCTTTCCTCTAACCAACTTGCGCTCCAAATTCTGCCTACACTTACGCGGTCATATTCTTCCTCTTCTCTTTTTTACTGCCCATGTGATTAGGGTTTTGGGAGGAGGCGATTTGATACAGGATGGAGTAGGGAAATGGCAAGAGGCAACGCTTCTCATTTCCCAGCTTTTCGTTAATGTTCTATTATTTTTAGATTTTTGCTGACTAATCTTTCAGCTGAATATTCCATGTTTTTTTTTTTTATATGGAGGTGGTTCTCAAAATTTTTATATAAAAATATTATTATATATTTCTATTTTTTACATTAAAAATTTATTAAATTAGAAGATATAATAATATTTTCTTTCTCACATTTAAACAAGAAGATGATCACTATTTGATAATAAAATATCTAACTTCTTTTTATAGGACTTAGAAAAGTATGATGCCCACAAATGAAAAATTGAAATCCAAAGCAAGGTTAGCTCTTAGCAAAAGTCTAGAGATGACGGCAATCCTTGTTGATGGTGATGATTAGTGGCTAATAGTTAAGCGGTGGTCATTAATAGAAATAGTTGAAAAATACAATAAAACTTTTAGTTCTCTTTTTTCTTCTTCTCCCTCAAGTAGAGAATGGAACTCTATTTAAAGCTTTTTGGGATGTGCATTTAATAATTTGAATCATAATTCAAAGCACTTTATCGTACGGTCCATGTTGATTCTCTTTAATTATGAAGCATTTATTCAACATTTAAGTGTTTTAATGATGTTATAATTGAGTGATTTTGGGCTCGTTGGATTTGTCTAGTCAAGTTGCTCGATTAAACTATAAAGATGTTAAATTTAAAGATCATTTAATCATCTAATTAAGGTTTGAAGTTTTCAATTATGCTTCAAATAGTTGATTGGATCTCATTTAGGCTTAAATTGGACACTCTTTGGCATCTTTGGGTTCATCTTGTCAATATGTTTAGTTCGACTATAAATTTGTTAAAATCAAAATTACGATGACCATGATTTTAATTTGAGAAGTTTCTAAATTTATTTTTACCTCGATATTCGCCGATCATACCAATTTTTTTCAAATATATCAGAAATCATTATGTTAGGATTATCTATTGATTGAATTATATAATTTTTACTATATGCCATCATGTCATAAAGTAGGTGATTTGTGAGTTTGTTTATTAGTACATATTTCATTTTTTTCAAAATATTTTCAGGAGCTAATTAAGTTATCTTATTTATAAAATTATTTATGTTATGAAATGGTAATTTAAAACATGATTGTTTAATGCAATTGATGTTGTGATAAATTCATAGAAAAAGCTTTGTTTTATTTTCTTATAATCATGTCATTATTACTTTAATAAGCATGTCAATTATAAGATGACGGCTTCAATATTAAATATGTGATGATGATTAGTAATGAAACTTAGGGTAGGCTTCACCCTCCTTTGAATTGGAGAAAAATGCCCTTGTAGCAATATATGATATGCATTTTTACATATTTTCTCTCTTATTTTACATTTGTGTATGTTTTCTAAGATATTTAATAGATAGTTGGTAAGTCTTAATAGGCGAAGTCGTACATTAGTGAACATCAGTAATGAAGATTCACCCAAGGTTCACCAAACCCGATGTTGGCAAAATAGTCAAAGGGAGTTGCCTCTTACAGGAAGTCAGGGGTTCACACAGATTACCTAAATTGAGACTCATGCATCCCCCACCTACTTCACACCAAGCATGAAGCATCAATCAAAGCCACTCACCACCACCTAGGGCGAAGTGCCATCAATAATAATTACTCATGTAAGCTACATGGAAGGATCATCTCAATAGGGTTCTAGCTCTCACCACAATCAGCCAATCATGGAGTCCACTACCCCCACGACTTGAATAGACTCACTTCCCACATCGAAGCAATCCTAGGGCTCCATCAATAAGATCGTCAATTACCTCAGATGACTCATTAGGTATGCTTTTCTCAGCTCGTCCCTTATCAGTGGACTCGCCCAAGTCCACTCATTTGTGAGTACTTGATGTTGGGAAATTTTTGTATGTAGGCCCATATATTTATACATATAAGTAATGTATTATCATTAGACTCTATCTAAAATTGAGCTAATTAAATTCGTGATCTATTTAAGAATTAGATTATTTTTTGGCTTACATGCCATCTCAATTAAAATTGTATAGAAATAATTATTTGTGTAGAAGTCAATTATTTATTTTATTTTAATGATGGGCTGAAATAAAAATAAATTAAATATACTTGAAGTACAAAAGGGTCTTGGTCCTCAGTTTAAGCGGTAAAGTTCTTATTTCCCTCATTTCTCATCTTGAGTGAAAGAAGGGGTCTCTCGTTCTCTAAAAGAACGCCGCATCAAACGTGGAAGATCGAAGACCTTGATTTTGCATTTCATTGGATTCATGTGCGCTTCAGAGAATTCTTCTTAATGATTTGGCATGTCTTTCGGAGACGATGAAATTGTTTTTCTATCTCCTTTAAATCCTAACACTTGACACAATTATTCACTAGGCTAATCACAGCCTTTTTTACAGTCCAAATTAAATGATATTTTTAGTGTGCATTTTATTCATTTATTCTATACGGCTTTTCTTGTAACCTTTCCTGTAGTCCTCAAATTTTTATAAATAAATAGTGAAAATGAACATTTTGAATCTTATTGCACTTTGTAAAGAAAGATTAAACTAGTAGAATACTTCCATAGAATTTACCTCTTCTCTTTTCATTCTCACCACAGGTTCGCGAGTTATAGTCTTGTGCTCATGTACTAGTAAGGTCTGGTGACACCAACATACAACTTAGATCTAACACTTATAGCTATGATATGATTAACTAATGATGATGAATTTATCATATATTGAATAAAAATAAATATTGAATTTATTTATTGTTAATTTGTTATAGACATTTCTTCCACGATATCATGATATGAGTTGGCTCTATTTAATATCGTTTTAAGTTAAATTTTTAATTATGACATTTTCAATTAGGTACATTACAATCTGAAAAAAAAAAACTTGCTACTTTTTAATTCGGAACAGACCAAATAGAATTTAATCCATTCAATTATTGTCTTTATTGTTGATGAAAATTTAAAATTATTATTGAATGTTAAAATATTTAACATTATATATATAAAGTGTCTTATCATCTTATTGCATGAAAATATTATACATAAACAAATAAATAACACTAATCTAACGAACGATGTGGAACTTTGTGTGTGTGAAAACTAGGTAAGTACAACTCATAGGGTCTAATATTGTTAAAATAATTCAACTATGTTAAGGTTATAGTAATATATCATTCTTCATTGTCTAAAAACTCAAAGATTGTCAGCTGCAACGCTCATTGATGATATTGGAAGGTGAATGTTGATGGTTACATGACAAATGATGATGAATGTTGGTGGTGAGCACCAAGGCCTGAGATCGAACAATGGATGATGGTTGGTAATGTTAGTCGAAGGACTGTTGATGTTAACATTGGACAACGATGAGCATTGGAGAACAAGTGACGATGATTGTCAATGCCAAACATAACATGTGACAATAGATGAGCGATAGCAGCTATCGAAGGCAACAACATTGAGAGTCTTTAATACTTGGAGGCTAATTAATGCAAGACAAGGATAGGAACTTTGTGGAGAATGATTAAAATTGAAGGAAAAATGATGGGAACAACTGAATTATCTTTTGTTCCTTATCCACTTAATTAAGAAGACATAATTTTTTTTTTAATTTTTTTTATTTTTTTACTTTTAAGCCAATTAAACTCAAATTCACACACATATCATATATAATTATACATATAAGTTTTAAATTAAAAATCTTTTGATTGATAGTCTAAATTCACAACAAATAGATCAAGGCGGACTGCATGGAAGATATAGACTCAATATGTTATAGTAATTTGTTTTTTTATGTTGTTTTACATGTTTTTTTTTAATTTTAATATATCAATGGATGTTGTAGCTCAGAATGATATTTTGCGAGATGATTATTTTTGGGTGGGTAAACGTAGAAAGCGGGATTCCAAAAGATAGCTCATTTTGGGTGTACTACCATGTTGGTGTTTTGTTTCTTCTCATATGTTGGCAACTTGTAGCTTTTTTTGGATGAGTTCTTTATTGGCCCTGCAGATATTACTATTTTTGTTTGGCTATGATGTGGCTTGGGCTCATCACTCTGGATCTGTGACTAGTTGGCAACCTTTGGTGGTGGTTCTTCTAAGCAATGCTGGCGGTTGGTGGGCTTTTAGGTGGATTATTGCTCATTCACTCCTCTGGATGGTCCGTGTCTGGATTCGAAGTGGTTGGCAGCCTTTGCCAATACTGAGCTTGGTGGCCTTTTCTGCCTACTTACCTTCTCGATTGAGCTCCCCATTGTTATCTTCTATTATATCTGGTTTCTTTTTTTCGATCATTATGTTGTTTTGGCCTCCTTTGTTGTACTCCTTTTGTTCTCATGGAATAAGATCTTTTTCTTGTTGCAAAAAAAAAGTCAAAACTTCATACTCAGACCCGACTCATCGGGTTATCAGGTTGACCCAACCCGACCTCTAACCCAAATTTTTTTTAGTCAAGTGAGAGTGTGCGGGTCTACGGGAATGTCGAGCGCAACATGGCCACACAGGCGAGTCGTAAGATCGTTAGTGTGTCACAAGCAAGGTGAGCGCAGCACGAATGGCATGCTCGGTGCAGGTGAGGCGTGCGGCTGGCATGGGTCTATTGGCAAGACCATTTGGTAGTCTGGTCGCGGACACGGTCACGGGCGGAACGAGACTTGTGCAACACGAGGTGTGGAGCTGGAGCGCAGCTGCGGTTGCGAGTTACACTTAGAGCGGTGTGGTGCAAAGCTAGATCCAGGTCATTCTGGGTTGATTTCGGGTTTCCAGGTCAATGTGACCCAGTTTTATAAACGGTTCAGAATCTCGAACATGAATTCAAACCATATGGCAAACAGATTGACCCAAATCCAGAATTTTCCAAGTCGGATTTGGATGAATTTAGGGACGGGTCAAATTTTAAAACCCCTAATTTTTGGCCTATCATCTTTAATGTTATACTTTAGATTTTAACAGAACTAATAGAAGGCTCTCATTCCTCTTACGTGATATACTATATAAGAATTTTAGTTGCATTATGTCTTATGTTTTGACATCCCCACATTTATCCTCATATCCTATTGCAAAGAATTCCTCTTTCTTTGTTCCCTCTCAAAATAGTTCAAAATTTATCAAATCCTTTTCATATCATCTCACCACATTTTACAATCATCATTGTCAAGTCATAACCTGAATCCGAGTCCCATAAATCTTTCTCATATATATGCTCTTCACTCTTAACCAAAATCAATACTAATCTAAGCACATTCGGATCACTTGATCTATATTGGAAGGCAACCTTTCCTAACCCTTGATGGCCCTAAACATGCTCCAACAGCTTCCTTAAAATCCTTATATACCATAAAAAATATGGATCTCTTTCTTTATTATTAAATACTGCATAATGCAACATCAATGGGAGAATTTTGTGGAAGGAAAGTAGGGATAGAGCACACAAAGAAGTTAAACAAATAATGAAGAAAAGAGAGACTGTCGAGGAGAGAGGTGAGTGAGCATGATAGTTAGTTAGGTACCAACAAGAAAAATATAGAATGACTTTGCTATTCACTTCATTTTTTGAAGATTTTAAAATGCATAGAAAATATGGCTTGCAAAGTATTTTAAAGTCCTTAAAAAATTACTTTGCATCAATTTATTTTGAATCAAACACTTAAAAAGATACATAGTGAAACTATTACATTAATTTTACATCATACCCTAAAAATTCTTATCAATTAGCCTCTTAATAATTATTAAATAAAATTTAGTTGCAACAAATCATACAAACTATTTTCATTAGACAAATAAAATTTCATGATATATAATTCATCATTTTTTTACACATAATCAAGACCATTTAGCTAGTTCATTGATTTGACTCTCATATCCTCTTCTTCATGATCATCCTTCTGCAAAAGCAAACTAGATCAAATGTTGGCTATTCACCCATTTTTTTGCCTAGTTGGGTGGCTAAAGCCGAATTACTCATAGCTAGGTTATGATTGACACCCACGATGGCATTCTAGGTATTTTTCCTCCGTGATCTATTCTTAATTTTTTTTGCCAAATCTCTGTGTGTGTTCACCTTCATCGACCCAAATTATTTAACCTAATGGATCAATTTTAATCTCTTCTCCCTTAAATCGTAAGCTGTAAATATTTGAGTCAAGGGATATTTGAGTTTGAATCTTGCTTGAGCTCACATCAATGACTTTTGTATGTTAACAATAAGCTATTTCTTTAATTGATTAAGAGTACTCATATATATGTAATTTTTTATCTACATCACAATTTCATTTATCATAGTGTGAGCTTTTATGTCACTATAGCATTTTGTTATTTAGCTCATTTGTAATATTTCTCACTACAAAATATATAATAGGAAGAATGAAAAATATTGAAAAAAAAAAGTATCAGCAATTAAAATTTGTATTTTAGTGATCACCTCATAAGATGTTGAATAATGATATAATCCCTAGTTATAAGAATTTTGCTTAGTATGAATGAAATTGATTAGTGGTAAATAGATAGGATTCAATTCAATTTTTGATTGATTCATTGAGAACAGAGCAGACCCTCCGAAATAACCTTGAGAATCATACTTATGAGTGTTCGATTAGTGATCCTCTTGGCTATGAGCAAATAATATTTTTTATATTGTAGGATTCATTAGAGGTGTCAAAACGGGGTCGATGGGTCAGGTTCAGGTCGAATCCGAGTTGACCCGGATCTAAACGACTATGATTGGGCGACGTGACTAGGCAATGGTGCGATGCAACAGACTGACGCGATTAGACACGACTGGGCAATGCAACAGTGTGAGGCGACGGGACAGGCTAGTATGACGTGACGAGTCAATTTCCCGGGTCAAAACGGATCGATTTCGGGTTTTCGGATTAACCCAAACCCGACCCGCTTTTACAAACGGGTCAAACCGATCCGCTTTTACAAACAGGTCAAAAACTCTAACCCGAACCCACCCGACACGTGATGCAAACGGGTTGACCCGAACTCATAATTTTTCGGGTCGGGTCCGAGTCAGGTCAAATTTCACTCCCCTAGGATTCATATTCTCGATATTAATAAATTTATTAAAATTTAATTTTAAATAATCCCAAAATAGAGTTTAAACATTATGATTTGAATATCCACATATTAACTATATTTTCTATTTTACCCCTCTCCATTATATCCAAAATTTGCCACTTGTATTGTGGGGGCATGGACTCTAAAGGATTAATTATTATGTGCAGATGTCGAACATTATTCGGAGGCCAACCAGATGTGTCACGTCACCCATTTGCTGTGTACCGCGATTCGATACTGCTCGGTATCACTCGGTACCTCTGACGTGACTGCACTTGATTCGCCTCCAGATGTACAGCTACGTCTGACCTCCACACAGAATAATTTCTCTTTATAAAAGGAGAAATTATTACGTGCGGAGTCTATATAGGACAACCGTCCGATTTATTAAGTATACTCAGTAGATACTACATAAATACTCAGTAAAAATACTCAACATAAAATTTACTGAGTATTTGTATAGTATCTACTGACTATACTTAGTAAACAAGATGATTGTCCCAATCCGAACTCCACACTTAATAATTCCTCCTCTAAATGACCCGTCAACTTGCTATCATTATAATTTAATTGACCAACAAAAGAATTTTCGGGGAGCATTCTATACGGAACACTTTTAAGATTATTATTATACATGTAGGCTAAATCATTATACAAGCCTATTAAATTCTAATGATGGAGGAAGTTTAATATAAATTTTGATATTGAGGCCGTGAGTCGGAGTTTGTGTCGTCGGGTACATCAGTCCATCTGTCCATGTCATGCGTCGATGTTGTTGTTTTTTTTTTTTTTTTTTGACCATTTAGATCATTTAAGGCAAATTTATACACACAACACATACACAAAGACTCGAACCTAAGACCTCTTAGTTGGAAGCATAAGCTCTCAACAAACAGGCCAAGATAAGCTGTGTGATGTTGTTAGCGATAATAGGAAATAGAGTGAGCAGGCTTTATCATTCCTACTAATATAGTAATATACTATATGCAATAGCATACTTTGATGTTGTTGTCATTAGAGGTGTAAATGAATGGAGTCAAGTATATGTCTAATCAAACTAAGTTTATTTAGATTTTAGTGAGCTGGAGCTCGTTTAGTAAGCTCGACATTGGCTCATTAAAAAATTTGTTGGCTCGAGCTCGTTTTAAAAGCTAGAGCTTGACTCGTTTGTTGAGTTTGATTTATTAATTTTAAATTAATTTTTTTTCAGTATTTTTATTTTTTATTAAGAATTAATTTAAAATTGTTAAAGTATATTCTATAATGCTAAATTAATTTTTAATATATTTTAAGTTAATTGAGCAACTCAACAAGCTTATGAGTCGAACCACACAGAGCTCGACTCGAGCCCATTTAATATGTGAGTTTGACTATAGGCTCAAGCTCGAACTCCTGGCTCGATAGACTCAACTCATCATGAGCACGTTAATGAGTCAACATTGAACCAACATGCAAGTCGGCTTTGCTCACTTACGCCCTTAGTTGGCATCTATGAGTAATAAAAGTCGATAAGTGTGTTGTTTGAGCGACAACATGAATCGATCTTATAAATATTTTTACATGTAAATGTTGGAAATGGCAACCATCAGTGTTTAAATCGATTGTATAAATTGTCTTTACACACAATGGTGTGCGTTAATTAGCTTTATCAGTGATGATGTGTTCGATAATAAGTTTGTTAAAATCAGGTTGCCTTTAGGTCAACTTTCTTATAATTTTACATTTTAAGATCGCAATCATAATTTCTATTTGACTTATACGTTTTCATTGCTTTCATAAATTTCTTTGCTAGAAATCTATTTATAGCATTTTTTTAAAATTAAATTTCTCAAAACAACTTTATAATCACATTTATAAAAAGCTGCAGCAATGTCAAATGGTAGAAATTATTTTGTGCGGTCCTCGAATGTCGTCCGGTGTCGAATCAGGACTCGCCACTTCACTATTTTACTCTGTACCGATCTGTCCAGGTGACGTGGCACATCATGATTCATTTCCGGACGGTTCGATAACTACAGAGAATAATTTCTACCCAAATGGGCCCTCAGTATTTTGATAGTCTTAAATTTAATTTTGAAAGTTTCAAATATAATATTATATCAAGATCCATGCATGATTCTAATGACATCAATTATAATATTCTTGTTGATTAATATATAAATAATGATAAAGACAGGGAAGCCGAAGACAGAGTAGTGAGGAAAGAAATATTATATTCAGCTATGACTCAGGATTACAAGTGTACCCGTATATATAGATGTTTAAGACATGTATTTACAAGACAGCCAATGAGTACAGGACAGCTCATCAATATTAATTATTTACATATAAATTGAATACACTTATACCGCCCTGCAAACTAATTGATCTTGAGATACCGTTAGTTTGTTTCGTAGGTGAAGAAATCGCGGCGTTGAGAGCGCATTAGTAAAGATGTCCGTGATTTGATCTGTAGTATTGATAGGAAGGAGACGAATCTGTTTGGTGTGAATGTGATCTCGTATAAATTTTTGATCGATTTCGATGTGTTTTGTATGAGCGTGAAAAATTGGATTGTTAGCGAGTGCGATCGCCGATGTGTTGTCACAGTACATGTATGTGGGTTTAAGTTGGGGTATATCAAAGTCTTGAAGAAGTCGATGAAGCCATAGAACATATGCGGTAAGAGCTACTAGAGCACGATATTCCGATTTCGTTGATGAACGAGCTATTGTATGTTGCTTTTTCACAATCCAAGTGATTAGTGCATTGCCAAGAAACGACCAGTAGCCGGATGTGGATCGACGAGAGACAGGATCTCCAGCCCAATTTGCATCGGAAAAGGATTGAAGAGAAAGATTAGATTTTGAGATGGGCAAACCGTAGTCGAGCGTACCTTTGAGATATCGAAGTAGTCTTTTGAGAAAGTAAATATGTTGCTGAAGCGGCTGGTGCATATATTGCGACAGCTGGTTTATGCTGTAGGCGATATCTGGTCACGTGATCGTTAGATACTGGAGTGAGCCAGTGAGCTTACGGTAGGTATTAGGGTCGGATAGCACAGAGTCAGGCGGGTAGATTTGCGGCAATTTTGTGCATGAGGGATTGGCCAATGGTTTGCATTGGGTTAACTGTGCTTGCTGAAGTAGATTATATGCATATTGTTGTTGTGATAGAAAGAACTTATCTCCATAACGTGAACTTTTTATTCCTAAGAAATTTGTTGCGTGACCGAGATGCTTCATAATGAATCGGCTGTTGAGTTTGGAGATGATATGATCTATGGTATTTTGATCATTGCCAGTAATTAATATGTCGTCTATGTATATAAGCAAATACAGTTGTATGGACGTTTGTTTGAAGATGAGAACCGAGGGATCTGCATTGCTGTGAGTAAAACCAATGGAGACAAGATAGGATGTAAAAGTATTGTACCACTGTCGTGGTGCTTGCTTAAGTCCATAAATGGATTTGTGAAGGAGGCACACGTTGTTCGGATGGAGAGTATCCTCAAACCCTTTGGGTTGAGACATGTAGACGGTCTCCGATAAGTTACCATGGAGGAAGGCATTGGCGACGTCCAATTGATGAACATGCCAATCATTCTGTAAAGCTATAGTTAGTAATATACGGATTGTGGGAAGTTTTGCTACGGGACTAAAAGTCTCCGTGTAATCCACTCCGTATTCCTGATGGTTGCCGAGAGCCACAAGTTTTGCTTTATGTTTGGCAATGGTATTTTCGGTGTTGAGCTTTAATCGATAAGTCCATTTGCAGCCCAAAATTGGCGCATCCTTCAGAGGAGAGACAAGACTCCATGTGCCTTGTTGTTGGAGTGCAAGAAACTCCAATGCCATAGCTTGACGCCATTCAAGAGTTTTGTTGGCTTCAGTGAATGTGGTCGGGGCAGCAAAGAGACCAGTAGTAGCAGTGATGTGGCACAAATTGAGACGAACCCGAGGTTTAAGGGTGCCAGTTTGAGTCCTGGTCACCATAGGATGATGAGGAATTGGAGTAGGTGATCTCGATGGAGAGCTGGTAAGCGAGGGTTGCAATTGAATGTCATGACTGATAGGAGCTGGAGTTTGGACAAAGTTAGGCGGATGAACTGTGGTGGGATGTGATAGTGTTGGTTTGGTGGGAGAGTAGGAAGGAAAGGTTGGTGTAAGTAAAAATGGGGATGGGTCAGTTGACTGATGGGTAGAATATGTGGGTTTCTGTTTGAAGGGAAAAGAGTGTTTGTCGAAGGTTGTGTGACGAGAGATTAAGATTTTATTAGTGGATATGTCAAGACATTTGTAGCCCTTGTAGGTATCCAAATATCCAAGGAAAACACAAAATTTTGCCTTGGGTTGTAATTTATGATATGAGTGCGGCAGTGCCAGGGGGAAGCATGCACATCCAAAGACACGAAGATGATTATATTCAGGTTTGGTACTGTGGAGAAGTTCGAAGGGGGGGCATATTGCGTGTAACGGGTGAAGGCATACAGTTGATCAAGTAAGCAGAGGTCAAGACCGCTTCAGGCCAATGGATGTAAGGAATGGAGGCCGTGTGGAGTAAAGTACGAGTCGTCTCAATTAGATGCCTATGCTTACGCTCGGCGACTCCGTTTTGTTCCGGAGTGTAAGGACATGAAACTTGATGTTGAATACCGTTAGTCAGGAGGAATTATTATAGATGTTAGTTGACGAATTCAGTCCCACCATCTGTACGAAGAACTTTAATAGATTTTGAGGTGTATTTCTCAATCTGAGATTTAAAATTACAGAAAATACTAAAAACTTCAAACTTGTTTTTCAGAGGGACCATCATTAGTGGGTGATGGTCGTCGGAGTGACCATAATCGTCGCGCAAATGAGGTTAGAGGGATCGTAGCCGGCGGGCGACGGAGGTCAGGCGAAGGCTGGCGATGGCTACCTGACGGAGTTCTAATGGCAATGGCCGGGCAGAAGTCCATCAGCGGAGGTCTAATGATGAGGGTTTGCTGGCGGTGGTGCCAGGGTGGAACTCTGTGATGTTTTAAGCCTTAGAGCTATCTTGAATCTAGCTTAAGGTCTAAGCCTCCAAAAGTCCATTCCTGCTTTCATTTGGGAAGAGTGGCATATCTCTTAAATATGAAGAATAGGTAAATTTGGAGTGGTCCATCGGACGTCCCATACTGATTATCTTAATCATGGAGCATTTGCTTAGCATTTAAGTGTATTTATAATGTTATAATTAAGTAATGTTAGGCTCGTTGGATTCATCTTGTCGAGTCACTCAACTCGATTATAAGCATGGTATATTTGTATATCATTAGATCATGTAATTAATGTTTTGAAGCTTCTGAATGTATTTTAAACCCTTAATTTGAGCTTTTTTGGATAAATTATCTAAAGAGGACAAATTATCTAAAAAATTATATAATAATGGGAAATTTTCATACATACCACTTTATAACATCTTCTTTACATATCTAACACCTAAAACTTTAATATTACATGAATAACACCCTATATTATTTTAATATCAAATATACCACTTACATTTCTTTCCTACCACCCATATATTTCATTTCTACCACTCATATTTGGTATGAAAATGAATTATGGGTGGTATGTATGTAATATTAAAGTTTTAGATGTTAAATATGTAAATAGCATAATATTAAGTGGTATGTATGTAAATCTCCCAAAAAATTTTTAGGGGTCAAAGGTTCTGCCCTTGCCCTCGACTATATTATAAGTGTCATAAATAAAAAAAGGTCTTTAATAAAAAAGAAAAAGGAGCTTTCGCCGGAAACTCTTACAAAATTTTTTCAACTAAAAAGGACGAACATTGATAGGAGCTGGATCTCACGCGCGTAGAATTTACTCGCGGCTTCTGCCTTCACGACTCTAACGTTGCAATTAAAATGAATGTGATGTTATTGCTATATTCCCGCATCAGCATTCTATGCGTGAAAAGCATGGATGTTTAACGCTCTCCCTCTTTCCTTCTCTTGAGATTTTTTTTTTTTTTAGAAAAAAATTATAATAATATTATTTTAAATCCATCCACAATTTTCTGTTATTAAATTAGGAAAGGATTTTGGCCTGCTGGTTGGAAGGGAATATGATAATATCTTTAAAATTATGAATTAAAATAATATATTTTTATTATTTATTATAAAGATTTCTCAAATTTAAATGACCAATATCTTCGAACTAGGCTCTCCTGATAGAGACGCTTATCTACTTTGCCCTTTAAAGCAATGCACATGGTAAGTTTTATAAGAGTTGTGTAGGGCTTTCCTTCGGATTTGTCCCCACTCCCCACTTTAAGAGCCGTCTATTCTGATAGCAGATCTATACAACTTATTTTAAAAATAAATAAATAATGTTGATTTATTGATTTGTGATTTTCACTATTATTTTTGAACATTTGAGTCATTAAGGCAAACGCACATACATATCATATACGTAAACTTTGAACTTACGACTTCTTTATTAGTAGTCAAAGCTTATAACTAATAAACCAAGATGCAGGGGCGGATTTAAACTAGGGCCTTGGGGGCATGGTCCCCACTGGATGTGTGATTAATGCATAATTAATGATTTTATTACTTTTTAATTACTGCCTAAAACTTACTATTAATATTAGATATTTTTTCATCATCCTCAATCCCACCCGCCTTACCCCAAAACAATTCTCGTCAGCCTTGCTTCTTTTATGCGTGCATGGACCACGGAGCGGAGCTAGCGAACAACAAAGGCTTCTTCTTTCAGGTGGAACTCCCGTTACTTCCTTCTTTTTTCCCGTAATGATATTTTTTTTCTTTTTTGTGACGAGGAAGCACTGTTCTTAGGCCAGTGAAAATCCCGGTCGACCTAGCATGCAACCCACATCAATTTACACGTATCTCTACTTGTATTAAAAAGTACTTGAGTGTTACTTCTTTCATTTCCACATCCAATGATCTAAGCCAAAGACCGTCAGTTTTTTTTTTTTTTTGTATTTTCTCGAATGAATCAACTTTGATTTGAACTTGATATGCATTACGACTTATGTGGGGAGAGGTTATTTTTATCTAAAATTGAGTTTGTAAATTAGAAAACTTTATAATGTGTGAAATTTTATGTTTTGTTAATTAGTTGTACAAAAACAATTGACTGTTTTTCACATTGTTTTATTGTGTTACAAATCTGATTAATTAATCAGTAAAAGTAATTTCTTCATCATGCTTGATGGCTTCATTTTGTACCTAATAAAGCCTTACAATTAACATTTTTCTAATGTGTATTTATATGAATTGTTTTTATTCTTCCTTTTGTGGCAGGTATGGTCTTTGCAAGAAACTTGAACCTGAGCTAAGGATTATTTAGAGCATTACCTCTGTCACATTGGGAAAATTTTTCCTGATTTCCTCTATTTGTTGTTAGCCTTACAATTATCTCTATTTGTGACGTTGTTTTCATTCAAATTAGATATGCATATGTATTTCAAAAGAAAAATTGAAGGAGATGATCAGAAACTTTTATGAGTAAAATCATACGCATATTAAACAAAGTCATGCATAAATAAATTATGCTGATGTCCCTACTGATCTCAGATTGAGAAATTTTTTTTTAAAATTATTGACCTAATGAGAGGGATAGTGTGCATAAATACTATTTGCTAATGAATTCTCCCACAAAGAAATTGGAAATAAATTTCATAAATTTAAAAAAAGTTGAGGGTTTTTTTAAAATTCAATCAATTCAGTTTAACATTAATAAAAGCAAGAATAATTAGTAATAATGTTTAATCATGAGGTTAATATATACATAACTTGATCAATGATTAAATATATTATTATTTGAAATTAATAAGTTGACCCATCCCTTACAATACAAGCGATATATAACAAGTGCTTTCACAAAAACTAATCATCGGTAAAAATCTCTCCCCGATGCCGTGGGGCTCCGCTAGGGCATCGCCCTAGCTATCCGGATTGTGCAGAATAATATTGTAAGACTTAGGCTTCATTTGGGACGGCTTTTTTATTGTTTTCTAAAACGGAGTTTTAGTACAAAAATAAAAAAATTTGTACTAAAACTTCTTTTTAAAAAGCTGTAAAAAAGCCGTCCCAAACGAAGCCTTAAATTGTACAACAATAATATTTTTCTGTGTCGGGATAATTTTTATTCAATTAAAACAACCAAATTCTCAAAATACTGTTGAAATTTTTTAGAAAAATGTCAAAATGTTCAAAATGGATGCCTCAATAATATACAGAAAATTACATAATGAAAGTTTTACGGATACAAAATTATTCTTATTTTTTAATAACGAAAAAATAAATTTAATAAAAAAATGAGAAAATCCTTAATCCAAATAACTTTTCGAATTTGACCAATAGCAGAAAACAACCAAAGCAGCTCAAATCCAACTTTCTCTCTCTAAAATTACTCTCTTCCTCTCACTAGATTGACTATTCAAATGAAAATGGAATAAATGAATAGTATTTTGAGATATTTTAAAATAATAGAAAGTAGCCTAGCGTCGCGGCACCACATGGCGCTGCCCGAGACGCTCTACAAAAACTCATAGTGCCGCACAACGCCGTTATGCACTGGATTGTCAAATTAGTCACGGTCTTTCCCAAGAACCTTCAACTGGGGCGTTGAAAACACCAATGTCACAATGCCCAAGGGGGGTAAATTTAGATTTCGTAAACATGCTAAAATATCCCCGTGAGCTACTTTAGAACACATGCAAAATTTCAAATGCTTACAAAACATTCACGCACATGCAGAATGGTTCAAAATGCAAAAATTCAAGCATTTGCCTTATTCAATTGGATCAAAATAGGTTGAACTAAAAATTGATCAATCTAGAGGTGTTACACATGCTACTTTCCATCAGTACATATAGGATTGATACCAGACACTTAGTCTTTAGCACCATATTATATAGAACAACATTGGATTGTGCCTCTCGCCCTACCATACCACGCATAGATTATGACAGCCTACTTAGAGTTCGTTTGGGACAGCTTTTTTATTGCTTTCTAAAACAGAGTTTTACTACAAATTTGTTTATTTTTGTACTAAAACTCCATTTTAGAAAGCAATAAAAAAGCCGTCCCAAACGAAGCCTTAGTTAGCCATTTCACCTGATGTAGATGAGGAGAATGACAAGCCAGTAGTAGAGAAACATCTACAAGAATGATTAATATGAGCCCTAGATCAATACACACTAGGTTCCAATACTCACAACATAGATAGAAACAAAACACTGGTTTTATTATAATTCAAGAAATATGAACATTCTAGATAAAGGATTATGATGGCTCACATAATTATCTCCAAGATACTCATGATTAATTATAATGGCTCACATAAGTACCTCTAAATTAATCAAGATAAGGATAAAAATGAGGGTCATAATTTTATTGTTTGTATGAATAAATTTACGATAAAGAGTTAAGGACCCGTGCTCTTAACGCTCGACATTCTAAAAAAATTATGCATTTTTGCTCAATTTTGCAAGACAATTTCTTAAATTAGAAGGACATTTGATCACTATTAAAAGATGGCATACTATTGTCTCACAACAAAATTAATTATCAGTTTAGTAATAATTATCTATAATTTGTCGTGTAAAAATACCACAAGAAGGGAAGATGGATGCAAAACATGAATTTCTTAATTAATTAATGATAACAAAACATCGTTCCACTTTCCAACACATTTCCTTAAGTTCGAATCAAACAATAGTAATTTTCAAATTTTTATATTTGAAATACTTTTTTTTTTTGAAAAAGAAGCATATATTAATAATAATAAAAAACGGTTACAATAAGAAAGAGCACGGAGATAAAAAGAAAAAATACAAAGAAACCGCGGGCTCAATTAGTGGTTGAGGCTTCCAGCACCACCACACCCCACCAGGACCGTCCAAAAGGTGGAGAATAAAAGCCGACCCGAAGCATCCCGAAACTTCCACAGCAATGGTTGCCACCAGCGAAATACAATGGTGCGAGCACCAACCCATCATTGCACATTCTACGACCTAACAACAAAACCA
>NW_021318515.1:322036-328068 GCF_001605985.2 Dendrobium catenatum
TAAAGGATTTAGGTTGCTTACCCGAAAGGAAACCAGGATCAAGCAATTTTTTCGCCATTAAAAGCTTACCGCCGGCAAGGATGGCGGCGCAAGGGCAGAAGCCCTAAAAGGGCGAAACCCTAGCAGACGGAGAGACGGGTAAATGACGCATAAAACTTTTTAAAAATCAATAATATATTTGAAATACTTTACCCTCCATTTACTTCAAAAAACAAATAACCAATAAGACTAAGATGAAAAGTAAAGCTAATAACAAGATTATAAGTGCGGGAATCAAAATGAGTTAATGGGGTCAGAAATTGGTCTAACTCAAAATTGATCCGACCAAAATCAAGTCAAGTGAACCCAACACGTTTAATAAATAGGTTAAAAATCAGCCTAAATCAGACCCGTTAATCCATTTTGATTAATTTTTTTATAACTTAAAAACTATAAAGTTAGTGATATTTGATAAAAAAATAATAAGATTATACTCATAAGTAAAGAAATTAATAAAAAAAAGATGTTAAATGAGTTATTTTTAGGTCAAAAGTTGGTTTACGGGGTCAATCTGAATCAATTGATAAACTGGTTGAAAAATTCAACCCGAATCCAAACATGAGCCATTTATTAAACAAGTCAATTGAACTTGAATTTTTTGAGTTGAAATTACCGAATTGGGTCGGGTTGGCGGATCAGATCATAATGGGCCCGCTATATCAATCATTATATAAATATTATATATAATTATATCAGGAGTAATACTTAATTTCTGCGCTAAATTTAAACTCCTCATGAACACATAATTCTCACATAATATTTTACCAAACTTTCAAAATTCCTATTGATCCTTAGGCGCACAACGAGCGCCCACTGCAACTCCTCTCATCTGTTTGGAGGAGTAAATATATACAAAAAGAAAGAGACAGATCAGCAAGCATGGAGCAAGAGACCGACGTGGCCGCCGCCGGCCCTCCGCTCCCGATCGATGACCCACCGGAGGTGTAGGAAGTCTTCGACGGAGCAGGGAAGACGAAGCGGGCCCTCCGCCGAGTACCCGTAGGTCTCTCGCGCCGACTCGAGCAGCTGCAGAAAGAGCGGATGGTGAAGATAAGTTATCGGAATAGTGAACCGCCGGAATTCATCGCCGTCGACGCCAACGGCTACCACGAGCCAGCCTTTCTTCGCCTTGGTGTTCTTGTTGTCAGCCATCTTGTGCGTTGGATACTTGGATCACCGGTGACAGGCCAGATGGTTGATCGATGCTCACAGCTAGCGATCACAGAAGCTAGCAAGGATCGGAGATTAACTATGCAAAATTCGAACTCCTCCTTTCTCTTACTGTGAGTGACGAAGGGGAAGAGGAAATGAAGGATTTATAGAGTGAAGAATAAGGATTCAATACGGAGCGCGTATTAGAGCCAGTCCAAAGTTAGTTCAAGTCAGATGTTGACCTTAGTCAAATGTTGCTGCACGCGAACTCAGATAATTATATAATCATTGTTGGAATTCAGTATTACGTGTTGACTTAATTAAAATATAAAGTTTTTTTTGAACGGGTATCCATCGGCCGCCATTTTCGAAAGGATAATTGGCAGTGTGACTAATCCTCAGCTGAGCTAGAAGATACACCAACCCCAAAAACCTCCAGGCTCACACTTGATTGGGCCCCACTTAAGAGGTCTTGCCGCTCGAGGGGAATCGAGTACGGGTTGGGGTTTCCCAATCGTACTCGTCCACCAACCAAGCTAAGCATCGGTGGGTTATAAAGTTATTTTAAAGAATACATAACCATAAAATTAAACATAGATTTTGACTTAAATTTTCATATTTTTAAATAGCCAAATATTTGAATTTGAAAAAAAAAAAAGAAAAAAAGTGATTGCCCAAATTATATTTTCAACAAATTTATAATCTAGACCACGCAATTTAATATAATGAATCAATTAGTTCTAAAAGTAATTTGATCCGACTTCAAATGGATGTAAATCAAGAATTTGGAAGTAATTTAATTATTAAGTATCAAAAATATTTGGAGAGTTGAACATTCATTGGATTTGGTATGCTTATAATAAAAATGAAGATCTTGATATGATGAATCTAGCAAACACCTTAGTCGATCAATTATAAGATCATCAAAGTGCTATGATACTCCAAAATATCAAATGATCAAGCCATATCTCTACAAATATCCAAAGAAGTGCTTAAGCATATGACAAAATTGATCATATCATTGTTTTAGAAATTAATAAACATGCTCTATCTCTACACATTCATAGATGATAGATGATTTTATGAGGAAAATATTTAAAGGCTAAGAGAAATACAAAGTTCTATCTTCACTTATTCGTCAACAATCATCAATGTCCACCGACATCGTTGACACAACTTATACCGGCTATAGGACAATTTCATGCACTGTCACACTTTTCGATCGACACTGCAGTTTGTCATCTCCAATCATTTAACAGACACCAACACCCTTGGTCTTTCATTCTTTTAAAAGTTTCTCCATTAAATTAATAGGAGATTCGCTAATTGTTTATGCTTTATAATACTGCCTTCTCTAACTTGAGAGAATGGCATACCACGATAGCTTTTTTTTTTTGACAAAAATAAATATATTAAGCAAAAAAAGGAGTACATGAAGCAATGTAGCAAAAGACAAGAAATCAAAAGAAAATACAATGTGGAATCAATCTGAAGGGCTCAGTAATTGGCTGAGGCTCCCAGCTTTCCCGAAGTCAAGCACAAACCATCCAATCTGGTGAAGATAAACGGAAAGAAGCCAACCGACTAGCCAACCCAACCGAGCAAGCGACCAACACCAAAGGTTGCCACGAGCATGACGACGAAGAAATGAGCCCCAGCCACATCATTGCCTGGCAAAACTAACGGCCAACAGAAAAATAAAACGGAGTCCAACCCGAGAGACAAGAAGGCATACCACGATAGCTTTAAACTAATATAATGAAGTTGCCTTCATCGAGCTAGACTATGTGATTTTCTCCTCTTTAAGATTTCCAAATAAAAATATTATGCCTTTTGTTGCCTTTTGTAAGTCACAGTTTACTTAGACGGTCCAACTCAGGGACACCAGCTTAATGCCCTCTCGCCATTAAGGTAGAATTGTTTTTCTATTGTAACCTAAAAATGACCTCATCGACACTATTAGTTTCATCCATCCACTGATCCACCTCATGCAACCTAGACTGTTTATAATCCTCTAATAGTTATTATATACTTAACTGACCTGGCTGCATTGACACTACCCATTATGTCCTTTTAAAGAAGTTATGTCGTATGGTTGTAAAGGAATTTTCAATTATAATGAAATAATTTGCTTCCTTCATGCTATAATTTTTATGAGTCTTCGCCTCTAATTGATGTCATCCTCGAGCAACCTATCTTGATAGATTAAAGTTATTAGTGATAAACTTTTATAATGGGTCATATGACCCTAACAAGAACAATGGTTATTTCAAGACTATATCATGCACATTAATAGGCTTTTAATACACCCTTTTTGTGACATTTCTGAATCTAATTTGAAAAAAACATTATTTTAGTTTTTAATATACAACAATTAGAGCTATGTAATTTCTTTTATCAATAAATACTAGTGGAGATAAAACTATTGATCATATATATATATATGATTTTCTAAAAAATTATGTATACTACTTATGATTTATAAAGTCATATCACAACTATTCTATTCCAAATTTGGAAGACTAATTAAAATAACAAGAATCTGAACTTAAAAAATTCTAGTCATTCTTACACGTTTGCTCTGATTTGAAATTATTTAATCACATAGAATAAGTTCAAGAGTTCAATAAATAACTAAATTCTACAATTGAACTTAAAACATGATAAAAGAGCAATATGCATGTCTGCAGTCAAATTATTGTAGTAGCATTCACATGATCATGAATCAATAAAAAAAATAGTAAAACTCACATATGATAACAAAAAGACATCAGTAGTAGAGTTCGAAGACAATAAAATAATACATTAAAAAAATCAATACTATAGAGAAACCATTAAAATAATTCAGTAAAATCTTATAGTGAAGAAATTGTGAAATTTATAACTCGGTATCCCACTAAATCAGTATAGATGTTACTTCAACACACATTGAAATCATATCAATGAAGCGAAATTGTATAAAGGTAACAATAACGATGCATTCAATGCTTAGTAGTTCATTCTTGATAAGTGTTGATTTAGTATATAAATCACATGCTTAATATATCCAGTATCTCTCATGCTTAGTATGTATATATTATATGCTTTTGTATCACTGAATCAGAAATAGTATCAGTAGCATTATTAGAAGAATAGTATATGTATAAATATCGCTAGTAACAATAGTAGTAATAGTAGATCTCTATACAGTGACAATAAATCAAAACAATATCAACAAGGCTACACAATATTAATAAATGAATGGTAACAAGCATTCTAGTAAAACGCTAAACAAGCAAGGAATCCTAGTTAAAGTGGAATTTTTATAGCAATCAGTAATTAGTAATAAGCAATAGTAAATTGTTAGCTCATTAAATAGAGTCGTCTTTCATTGCCCGTTGACATAATAATCATCTCTTTATAACTTTCAATTAGTGATCGAATCACGTAAATCAATAGAGGATAACACCAAACTACAATATTTAAAGTAAAATACATTGACTCGCCATCTTGTATATGTTAGTCAATTTACAACCAACATAAAAAAAAAATTATTTTTCTCCATAAAATTCGGTATGTAATTAACAGAAACGAAAAATACAGTAATTTCTATTTATCCTATGAAATTCAACAATATTATAGTTAAAATGCTTGCATTATCGACATCTATTACATACCAAAAGTTATATAGTAAAATATTGCTAGATAATAATATATCATAACTTTCACAAATTTGACTAATTAAAATGCATAAAACACAAAAATAAATAAATTTTTTAAATTAGAAATATGATGATTGTTCCTTACAACGAAATAAGCAAATTTTTCAACAGGATGAAAATCACTCTACGATATTCAAACCTGAGCTTTTCCTCTTCATTTCCCTCTCTTTGGTTCTTTTTTTTTTTTTTTTGCTTCTCTGTTAAGTCGAATTGAAGAATAGAAAATGGATTTAATTAGTTTAGCGACTTCAAATATATTGATAATAAAAAATCTTAAGATATAAATATATTATGTAAATTATTTTGTTTTAAATGCAGAGATTATATAAATTGTTTTATATTTATAGATTTGCAGCTCCAAAAAATTATATATAAAAAAAAATATTCATAATGTGCTTCTATATATGCTAATCTTATCGATTTTGTTAAGGCCATAATTACCACTTAAAAGGCCATTAACATTTAACACCTATCAGAAGCAATTTAATAGCCTCCAAACAAGCTCCAGAATGCTCAAGAAGATACTGCCCGATCAGCCCAATTTCACAAAAGGTATGGACATACCAGTAAGGCAAGCAAGTGATTTGAAGAGAAAATTAAAAGGCTATTCTGACGGAAGAATCATGGTCGATTTGCCAAAGACCAACCTCGTCAAATTGCAGCTAAAATCAGCTCATTTACACCCCCAACTTAAGAAGCAACAGGACGATTGTCCTGATCTGATGCTTCAAACTCTCTCACTCCAGTTTTAACATATCATCTTGTTTGCTCTTTAGATGCGACAAAAACTGTGAAACTTAGAACACCCAATTTGTTTGTTTTGAAAGTAGGGGTGCAACCGAGTCGAGCCGGCTCGGGCTTAACTGAGCTCGAACAGAATTTCGAGCTCGACGGATTTAACGAGCCGAGTTCGAACACCAAGCTGCTCGACGCTCGCGTAACTGTGGATCACATGCGCGAGGGAAAATGAAACCACGGGTCTCAAACTCGCTGAAAAAATGAAAACTATCCAGGCGCGGGATCGTTTGGATGACACAGGCGTTGACGGAAGGCGGACGACGCAAGAGTTGAAGCAAGGGCGTAACTTTGTCGATGGGAAGACGCGGACACGGGGCTTGTGCTGGCGGGAAGAAGCGAGCA
>NW_021318515.1:328168-337005 GCF_001605985.2 Dendrobium catenatum
AAGATAAAGCCGCCGGTTATATTATTAAACCGCCGGTACGTACCGGCGGCTTACCGACGGCCACCGGCGGTTATACGATGGACGCACGATGGTTTAAACCGTCGGTAATACCGACGGCTATAACCGCCGTCAACCGCCGGTAAGGTACCGGCGGTCTAACGGCGCCGTCCGGCGGTCTAATGAACCAGACGACGCCAGGTTTAACCGCCGGAACACCGCTGGTACTTTGACCGGCGGTTTTCTGGCGGTTACATTACCGGCGGCCGAATCGCCGAAAGACCGACGGTTAAAATTCCGGTGGTCACCGGCGGTAGGGGCCGCCGGAAAACCGCCGCCAAAATAAACCGCCGGTAAAAAGCCGTCGGAATTGGTTTCCTACGCCGTTTTTACCGCCGTTAGACCGCCGGTAATGTAAAAAACCGCCGGTAATTTTACACTAACCGCCGGAAAAAACCGCCGGTTTTCAGCATTTTTCCTGTAGTGTTTATGGTATCAGAGCTGTCTCGCTTCACAGCATCTACCTAGTCATGGCCGAACAAGAATCGGCAACCTCACGAAGGATCACTTCGGAAATCTCAGAGAGTCTCGCAGAGTTTGTAATTCCGACCCCTCTCAAATTTCTTATCTCTAACATCAAGACTCTCATTCCTACACAGCTCACCACCGAGAACTACTCAATATGGAGACTACAGCTGCAACAGCATTTTACCGCAAACGGTTTCGGTAACCATCTCACCGGGCAGACCGTCTGTCCACCAGTCTCCGATCACAAAGAACACAATCTCTGGATCTTGATTGATCGAAACCTCATATCCGCACTCTTCTCCACAATATCATCATCCGTTCTTCCATACGTCCTTACGCTCAAAACGGCACATGAAGTCTGGATCACTCTCGAAAGAAGGCTCCAACCGACGAATCTATCAAGAGTCATTCAGCTCAAGAATGAACTTCACCAAATCCAGATGAAAGATCGCACCATGAATCAATATCTTAATCAAATCAAGATTCTTGTGGATAATATAGCTGCGGCTGGATCACAGGTAGATACCGAGGATATTGTATTATACATCCTCAACGGGCTCCCGGCTATGTACAATCCGTTCAAAACTGCGATCAGGACATCTCTGAATCCTATCAGCCTCGACACACTATACTCGCTGTTATGCAGCGAAGAGATAAATCTTCAGCATCAACACGCTCAAGAAATCAACCCGCAATCTGACGCAGTGGCGTTTCTGTCCAGCAGATCCACAGGAAACCGGGGAAGGTTCAATCGTTCGAGAGGTAAACCAAATAACACAAGAAATTTTTCTAACACAGAACAGATTTCCTCCAGCAGCACTTCGAACGCCAGACCAAACTGCCAAATATGCGGCAAGAACGGGCATACGGCACTCAATTGCTGGCATAGGTGCAACCTACAATACGCCCCCCCTTCGAATCCTAAAGCCCTGACGGTTCAACAACAAACTCCTTCCACCGGCGAATGGATTTTGGACTCAGGAGCATCGTCTCACTTAACTGCCGATGTCAACAACCTCCAGCACTCCAATCCTTACAACGGACTAGATTCTGTATCGATAGCAAATGGAAGCACCCTTCCCATACAACATTCGGGACATGGGATACTTCCGATTCCAGACTCTCATCGTAAGCTAAAGCTCAGTAACTTGCTACACGTCCCTAAACTTGCTCATAATCTTTTATCTATTTCAAAACTTACATCCGATAACAATGTGTCTGTATTATTTGATGCTAACGGATTTTCTATAAAGGATCGTCGGGACAACCGAACTCTTCTCCAAGGTCCCACGCGTCGTGGCCTGTATCAAGTCAGGCCTCCTTCCAGCAATAGGATAGCGGCTCTAAAGGCGTCGACGGATCCACATTTCCGTTGGCACTCCAGGTTGGGACATCCCTGTTCAAGAACTCTCCAGCTACTACATCGGGACATCCCAGAACTAGCCCGTTTGGCACCTCTCAAATCAGCATGTGTCTCGTGCAACGTATCAAAGAGTCATAAACTTCCATTTCCCATTAGTTCCTCTGCGTGTAATAAATTGTTTCAATTAGTTCATTCGGACGTATGGGGTCCGGCTCCTGTAGCTTCTTTAAATGGTTTCTTCTACTACGTCATTTTCATAGATGAATTTTCGAAATTTTCATGGCTTTACTTACTGACATCCAAAACTGAAACATTTGCTAAATTTCAACAATTTCATAATCTTATTAAAACCGAATTTCACACTACCATTCAGACTTTTAGATCGGATGGTGGCGGTGAGTTCACAAGCAATGAGTTTCGAACATACCTTCAACGCAATGGCATAAACCATCAGATAAGCTGTCCTTATACCCCCGAACAGAATGGAACCGCGGAACGCAAGCACAGACATTTACTGGAATCGACTCGCACGTTGCTACACGCTGCATCTCTACCGCCTCATTTCTGGGCTGAAGCCATATCAACTTCCAATTATCTGATAAACAGGGTACCCTCTGCAACAATTCAAAATCAAACTCCCTATCAAAGACTTTACGACAGACCGGCTTCATACAGTCATCTAAGAACTTTTGGATGTCTGTGTTTTCCGTGGACTAGACCACTCGCACCAAACAAACTCTCACAGCGAGCTCACGAATGCATTTTTCTGGGCTACTCATCCCAACACAAGGGATATCGCTGCTTTCATCCTCCTACTAAGCGCGTTTTTATCTCCAGACATGTCGTGTTTTATGAAGATCAATTTCCATATACGACAAATGAAGCTCCTGTCTCCAGCAGGCCCACCATTCCAACTCACAACCCGCTTATGTTGATTCCATCTTCTACGATTTCTAACAATTCAGTTCCTCACATACCAGCCACTCACACTCCCTATCTGGACTTGAGCAAGCAATTCAGCAATTCTTCCAGTTCGACATCAACTCCGGTCAATGATGTCCCTGCAACCGCTCCAACCACGACTCACGGTCATCCGATGATTACCAGACTTCGCTCGGGCATCTCCAAACCCAAGCGAGTGTTCGATCTCTCTGTGATCACCAACACATCTGAGACACCTACTTCTTATTCTCAAGCTTCGAAATCGGAACACTGGCGCAAAGACATGTTAGAGGAATTTCTAGCACTTCAACAAAATGGCACCTGGTCTCTCGTTCCACCACCTCCAGGTAAACCAATTATAGGTTGCAAATGGACATTTAAAACTAAACTCGCTCCAAATGGCCAGATTGACAGATTCAAGGCCCGGCTAGTAGCTCTGGGATGTTCTCAGGAGCACGGAGTAAACTACACTGAGACATTCAGTCCCGTCGCCAAGATGGTTACGATACGCATTCTCCTGACGGTGGCAATTCATAATCAGTGGCCGGTCACCCAGCTAGATGTCTCTAATGCGTTCTTGCATGGCGACCTCGGCGACGAAGTATATATGAAGCAACCTATTGGTTTCACAGATTCACAATTGCCTCAACATGTCTGCAGATTACATAAATCAATCTACGGGCTTAAACAATCCCCGCGACAGTGGTTCAATCGCTTCACTTCTTATCTTCAACATCTTGGATTCTGTTTTAGCAAGGCGGATCCCTCCCTACTCATTTTTACACAAAACAATATCTGCTCGTTCGTCTTGATTTACGTGGATGACATCTTAGTTACAGGTAATATCTCACTCTTTCTTGGGATTCAGGTGATCAAAAACAACAATCACTACTTTTTACATCAGGAACACTATGCTCGTGATCTTCTTACCCTTGCAGGTTTCAAAGACTGCAAGCCTTCGTTGACCCCGATCGGAACAAAGCCACGTAACAATCCCGATGATCAGCTGTATGCAGATCCTACTCATTTCCGGAAGTTAGCTGGTTCGTTGCAATATCTGTCCATTACCAGGCCGGACATAGCGTTTGCCACAAATCACATCTGTCAGCAAATGCACTCGCCTCGGAACAAGGATTATCAAGACCTCAAGAGGCTCTTACGATACATCAAGGCTACCCTGGATTTCGGCCTTCCTATTGAACCCGGCGATCTCAATCTCCGCGTATACACGGACGTCGACTGGGCATCCGATTCAACGGATCGGAAATCCGTATCTGGGTACTGCATCTTCCTAGGATCCACGCTCATTTCCTGGCACGCGAAGAAACAGGCAACGGTGGCCAAATCGTCCACCGAAGCCGAGTATCGCTCCCTGTCATCAGCCACTTCCGACACAATATGGTTGCGGCGTCTTCTAGCAGAATTTAACATCCCTCAACTGCAACCAACTCCGATCTACTGTGACAACACGTCGGCGATCGCAATTGCACATAATTCGGTTTTTCACGCGCGAACGAAGCACATAGAAATCGATTATCATTTTATTAGCGATCACATAAAGAACGGAGCAATTCAAATTCATCATATCAGCTCGGAAGACCAGATAGCCGATATTCTTACCAAGCCACTTCCGATCAAACGCTTCAACAGCCTCAGATCCAAATTAACAATTCGATCCTCGAACTGTTAATTTGAGAGGGGATGTTAGAATACCTTTACACGTCAGCTTAGTCTGTTTAGCTTATTCCACGTCAGCGTTAGTTAGTTATAAATCTTGGTTTATTATGTCTATAAATAAGGTCTATACTTTGTATTCAATAGAAATAATAATATTCATTTTCTTTCCATCACTCTGTCTTCTTCATTCTGCTTTCCGCACGTCCGCTCCAGGACGCTTTCTTCCTCCTTTCTTGCGCTCTGCAAGAAACTCTTTAAACAGGACGATTATCCTGATCTGATGCTTCAAACTCTCGATCTCACTCCAGTTTTAACATATCATCTTGTTTTCTCTTTAGATGCGACAAAAATTGTGAAACTTAGAACCCCCAATTTGTTTGTGTTGAAAGTAGGGGTGCAACCGAGTCGAGCCGGCTCGGGCTTAACTGAGCTCGAACAGAATTTCGAGCTCGACGGATTTAACGAGCCGAGTTCGAACACCAAGCTGCTCGACGCTCGCGTAACTGTGGATCACATGCGCGAGGGAAAATGAAACCACGGGTCTCAAACTCGCTGAAAAAATGAAAACTATCCAGGCGCGGGATCGTTTGGATGACACAGGCGTTGACGGAAGGCGGACGACGCAAGAGTTGAAGCAAGGGCGTAACTTTGCCGATGGGAAGACGCGGACACGGGGCTTGTGCTGGCGGGAAGAAGCGGAGGACGCAGACGCAGATGATGCAGGCGGACGAAGCAGGCACTAACGCGGGGCTCGTTAATAGGCTCCAATTGCAGCTCGACGAGATCATTGTCGCTTGCCAAGTCGAACTCGAGCTTGACATTTTACAGTCAAGCTCGGTTTGAACACACCCTGACTCGAGCTCGACTCGACTCATTTGCACCCATAATTTAAAGTCAGTGGAGCTAAATTTTAAGCCCTAGTCCTCCTTGTTTTTTGCAAATTTCACTCATCATAAAATCAATATTAGTACTTGTCTGAATTATGAAGAGTTTCGTTTTTACTTCTCACTCTTCAGATCTGATCCAAATCTCAACTACCGCTCAGCCCATAAAGCAAAAAAAAGATCATTTGAGTTCTTATTGTCAAATGTCTTGACTGGTTTACTCACATGTGATACACTAATTATATCATCTAAGAAATAGATGATCATATCGAAGCTTTCAAAATTTCTATAGATTCCTAACCACCGCACAACGAACACCCACTGCAACTCTTCTCAATTATTTGGAGGTGCAGATATATATACTGTAAGCTAGTATATATATAGATATAACGAAAGAAAGAGGGGCGAATCAGCAAGAATGGAGAGAGAGGCTGGCGTGGCTGCTGCCGGAGCTCCGCTCCCGATCGATGACCCACCGGAGGTGAAGGAAGTCTTCGACGGAGCAAGGGAGACGGAGTGGGCCAGCCGTCTTGTAACCGTAAGTTTCTCGCGCGGCCTCGAGGAGCCTCAGGAAGAGCGGGTGGTGGAGATAAGATATTGGAATGGCGAACCGCCGGAATCCATCGCCGCCGGCATCTTCATCGCTGTCGAGGCCCACGGCCACCACTAGCCAGCCTTTCTTCACCTTGGTTTTCTTGTCATCGGTCATCTTGTTGGTTTACAGGTCCGATGTTCGATGCCCAGAGTGATCAAAGAAGCACAAAGGAGTCGAAAACTATGAAAATTCTGATTTTTTTTTTTTCTGCTGTTGAGTGACGAAGGAGAAGAGGAAGTGGAGGATTTATAGTGGAGAATAAGGCTGTTGAGGATTCAATTTGGAGCGCTTATCTGGTCCGGTTCACAGTTGTCTAGTAAAGGTCTGATGTTAACTCAGTCAAATGCAGCGGTCGGATCACTAAAGTAATTAGCTTCTTAAAATAGTTTTAAAGTATTAAAATTTTAATTTTTATACTAAAAATTTATTTTAAGAAATAATAATAAAGTCATCTCAAAATGAAGCCTAAAATAGTCAAAACTTGGTTATCAATTAATCACTTCCTAAAAGCTTGATCATAATGAACACTCAATATATCAAATGAATCAGAATGCGCCATATCATCCGTTAGTTGTGTACCACAGCTATGTACCACTGTATACTGGGTGATATGTCGTGTTCTGATTTGCCTCCGAACAATTCAGTGTCCACACAAAAGAATTTCTCTGATATTGGAGACCTCAAACAATATATATCTATATAATTGTTGATTATGAAGGTCAAATTTTTAGGTAATGATGAAAGCAAGTTTAAATCATAAACTTTTTCATCTAAGTTGTGTTCATTGAGCTCAATTGACTATCTGACATATGCTCTTTCATACATTTTAGGATATAAAAATTTGCTCATAAAATATATCTTATTGATAGCAAATGACTTTTGTACATATATATGCTTATTGCCAGCTAGGATATTGATCGTGGTAGAGAAAGATTTTAAAATCTTTTTTTATAGATAAATTCATCAGATAAAATAAAATTTCACAAGAGACATTAGAGTGTTTACGTAAAAATTTCTTAAAAGGTAAAAAATTATAGGGCATAGTTTAATTAAAATAACATATCATATTTGTGAAGTTATAAAAGTTCACTCATCCCCATAATTAGAGAAAATGATATTAATTATGAAGTTAGAAGAAATTGTTTTGTCGAATGTAGATGAGTAGAGATTTTAAGAGAAATAGTAGAAAATGATAAAAGATGATGGAAGGCTAATGAAGGGGAAATGGTAGTCAAGAGATGTCGTTTAGGTGATGATAATAGAGTGATGACAGTCAAATTTGAAATTGGCTTTAAGATTGAAGAGAGATTAGAAATATGAGAAACTTTAATGCTCTACCGGAAGATTCACATTGATAACCACCGTCAATTGACACTATCTTTTGATCATCTTTGCCTAACTGTTGTTGCCTAGCTATCATCACATAACTGCCACACACTACTAACATTGTAAGTTTGCTGCTATCTAACTATTAGTCGTTCACAATTGAAATCACTCATAAACAATTGTTTGACTACTATCATCCAATTTCAACTAATAGGCTGACTACATAATTCACACTTCACCACTTCTCTAATATTCTCATTTGCAATTGTGGGAGATCGAGCCAAGGTTGTGTTCATACTTTATAATACATTCTTCTGCAATTGTGAATAAGAATACATTTTTGTAACTTCACATATATAGTGGATTATTTCAATTCGGTCAAGTCTCATAGATTTTTTATTTATGAGATTTTCATATAAAAGCTTTGGTATCTCTTGAAAAGTTGCTTCACTTAGGGCATCTCCAACCGAACTCCAAACGCATGAATGGTGTCGCTTGTAAGCTCCAGCTGAATGACAAAACTTCCGGTATTTAGTTGCGGGTGAACAATACAACGCCTTGCACTGTTCACATGAGTTATTTTTCTGTCTCTACCAGATTTGTTGAAGAAACACGTGAAGGAGAAAGACGGTTATCTGGGCACAAAATGAAGCTCGATTGGAGATAAATCAAACCATTTTTTTGTTACACTGTATTTTGGAGAAAAAAAGGAGATTTTTGGTTGGAGATGCCCTTAGACAACTAAGTTTAAGGCTTTGCTTACATTTAATTAATCTCATTTAATCACTTAATCAAGCCCACTCATTTCCACTCAGTTAACCACTTTATTTCCCAATTGAATGCCAACTCAAATGCCGACAAAATCAAATCATCTACCACTTGAAATATTGCAAAACTTTTTATGTTGCAATTATTATTAGTATTATTATTATTTGAAATTTTAGCATTATTGATCAATTATTAATATTCTTCAAAATAAATGTCAATACTTATCAATATTGTATGTTTCTTAATAAAATACTGATTTGGCCAAAGGTTTTATTGACCTATATTTAATGAAAAAAATCTTCATAATGAACAGTAAATTTTATTCATTTTTTAAAAAAAAATCTTTTTTGAAAGTCATTGATGATTAGGGGTGTCAATTTCTAGTCATGGGTTGGGTTTGGGTCGAACTCAAAACTGACTCGGGTTCAAACGGGTCATAAATTTGAACCCGGATTAGACCCGGGTAGGTAAACGGGTTAGAAATAAGAACCCGGACCCGACCCGACGGGTTGCCGGGTTGACTCGACCCGACCCGGGAAGGAGAACAGCGCGGACATGGGCGAGGTTGAGAGAGGAAGCGGCACGGGCTGGTTGCGCGGGCCAGCCTCGGGCGGGAGACTGATTGCGGGCGGGTCCACGGGCAGCGCGGGAAAATTCAATTTAAATGGGTTTTCGGGTTGACCCGGCAGGTTGCCAGGTCAACCTGAACCCGACCCATTTTTTCAAACGGGTCGAATCTGCGAACCCGATCTTGCGC
>NW_021318515.1:337105-362051 GCF_001605985.2 Dendrobium catenatum
TATGGATATGTTGTAGGGGTTTCCCCCCCACCCCCAACAATTTGGGGGGGGCCCCCCCCCCTTTTTTTTTTTTTTTGTTATTTATGTTTTTTTTTTGAAAAAACAAAATTTTTCAATAATTATTTTTAATTTTTTATTTATTCTAAAATCACTATGAGCTATTTGATCGAGTGTTTTAGAGATTTTGATTAAAATTATCAAAATTTTACTAACAAAATTATAAATATAATCTTATCATTACATTAAAAACCACGTGAATCATGCCTCATACATGTGCTAATTTTGGAGAGATCTTAAATATCTAATTAGTTCTAAGGCACAATTTACAAAGAAAAATTGATAATCATCACGCGTTAGCCGACCACCATTGCCCAACCACCATGTCCTAACTATCGTCACCTAACTACTATTCTTGACCGATACCACCCAAGTGTCATTAGTTGATCGATCCTGTTTGACAATCATGACCATTTAATACTTCTCTAACAATCTTTACTATAGCACCGAGAGATCATTCATCTACCTTGTAATCATGTATGCTTCAACTGAAAGAAGAGTGGATTTCTATAATTTTACTTATATAGTAGACCATTTGAACGAGGCGAAGTATTTTGACTTTTTTATTTATAGTTTTTTACGTAAAAACTTTCATTATCTTTACAGTCTTCTTTTATTTTTATTTATGTTAGATTTTCATACAAAATTAAGCCTTAAAAAACTCACTCTCAATATACAACAAATAACAAAATGAGAAAAATTAGGTGTACATATTGTGATCAAAATTTGATAAATTTTAAATTTTTGAATTTATTTTTTTCATTTTGAATTGTTCTCAAAATAATATATATATATATATAACCTTTAGAATTCAAATTGAAAGGGATTTATCAGTCCCAAACAACAAGCACGCCATTCAACAATTTTTCATTGGGTTTTAATAGTAAAATTATCTTTTAAAAAAAAAAAATCTTGTGAAAGAAATCTACCCCAAAATGAGCCTTATCATCATAATTGAAGAGGTTCCAAATCCTCTCATACATTAAAGTTTTGTTTGAACAAATTTTTTATTCTTTTGTAAAGCTGCTGCAAAGAAATAATTTTTCAAAACTATTATATATTTTAATAGTAAAATTATCTTCTTTTTTGAAAAAAAAAAAAATATTGTGAAAGAAATTTACCCTAAAATGAAACTTTTATTGGGTCCTCTGACCGGACGTAGTTCTACGTTCGGTCAGAGGATTGTTACTCGGGTTTTGCTCGGTATTTCGTCGGTATTGCTAGGTATTGTTTGATAATAACGAGGAATACCGCTCTGGGAAGACTAATACCGAGTAATACTGAGCAATACCGAGCAATACCAAAAAATACCGAATTTTTTCTAGAAAAAACTCGGTATTTTTTGATATTACTCGGTATTTTATCTTCACATAATGATATTTCTTATTATTATTGGTATTGCTCGGTATTTCTCGTTTTTTGCCTGCGATCTTAGTGCCGGCCGAACGTAGCTCTACGTACGTTCACCGGACCAAATAAAAGTTCCCTAAAATGAGCCCTATGATCATAATTAAGAGGTTCCAAATCCTCTCATACATTAAGATTTTGTTTGAAACAAATTTTTTATTCTTTGTAGAGCTGCTGCAAAGAAATAATTTTTCAAAACTATTATATATTTTAAAAGCAATGAAAAAAAGTGGCAAAAAAAAAAATTATTTTCTGAAAAGAAATATTTTAAGTAAGCTGTCACAAATAAAGCGATAATCTTATTAAGTGCTTACATCAGAAAATATATTGCAATAAAGTTTATAATGATGCTATACGTAATGCGTATTATTAAGTTTGAAACAAATTACATTTTATCTTTACAATTATTAAATTTAAATTGCAATTTCTCATTGTACTTGCGGACTTACAATTTATATATGTTCGTGTCGTAATTTCTATAAAATAAAATAGTTATTTTATAGAATTTATTCAAATATCTTGTAATTTATACGAACTATCTCTTGTTTATAAATAAATTTCTTAAATTTCTGATCAGAATTTTATAAGTATTTCCTGATCTAATTCTTCCATGAACCAAGGTGGTAGATATATATCACAAAAAGTGAGTAGAGAAAAATAGCCAGAAAAATAATTATAGACCATGAAGCTTTGAGATTTGTATAAAATAACCTTTATTATAGTAAATTGCATATACTGATTCACCCCTCTAATCATTCTTTTTTATAGATTTGAATTAGGGTTTGAACGTTATAGAATTTACTACATACATGATTATATATAAAACAATATAAAAATATAATAATTGCGTAGTTTGACCATAATATGCGATTTGATAAAGTCATTCGCCAAGCTTCTAAAAAATTATTGGCTAACATACATTGCAGGACGAACAGCAGGGGCGGATCCAGCTTCTTTTTTTAGGGTGGGCAAAAAATTTTTTTTTGTGAGAGATGGGCAAAAATGCTTAGGACTGATAAAATTAGGGCAAAAAAATTTTTTGAGGGGGGCAAAATGCCCAAAATACACAAAATATTTCAAAATCTCCCTTCTCAATATTAAAAAAAAAAATTTTGAGGGTGGGCATTTGCCCACCCTAAGCCATGGGTGGATCCGCCCATGACGAACAGTCAAATCTTCGATTAATAGTTTTAGTAAAAGTTATAGATTTTACTTGCTATATATGACCCATTGATAGTTCTTACTCGTACGATTACGATGAACTCTTAGATTATAGGTTTCTACTTGATGTGAGTTCTCTCGTAGATTAACGGGCCTATTCTAAGTTGAAATCAAATAAACCGAACTAAGTTGGCTTGAATCACGCCGATTTAATTTGAATGGGACTGACTAGGCTCGAATCCAATTTTCCAAATATTTGATTGTCCATATTATATACAAATACATTGAAAAGCAAAAACAAAAAAAAAAAAATAAAAAGAATTTTCCAAATATTTGATTGTCCAATAATATCATTTTTTTTTCATTTTTTTACTATTTTGAAAAAGCTTTTTATATGTACTTTCTCCGTTAGAAAACTTCTTTTTCTGAATCAATATTTCTTAAAATTATCTTTTACAAAAGTAATGAATAATCATATGAAGCCTTAATCTCCGTTGACCAAATCTTACACGAAATGATATCGGCCAACTTGCTCTATTATTTGGGCGGTTGACCAAATCTTACCAATGAGATCATGGACAATGACAGCACAAGTCAATCGAAAGGAAAGAAAAGTCAAATGATTCCTTACAACACTTGCTGGAGGATACAAGCAAATCAGTCTAGTCCACGAAGATTTTGCCCGTAATTGCCTACCAGCACTCACACCAGTTTAGTGCTGTGCACTTAATTATTTGCTTAAGTAAAGTGGAGGGACAAGCCTAAAAATATATGGTAGAAGACATCAATAATGCAGGGACATTGTATCAATGTGACTTACATGGTAGGCCCACTAAAAAGAAAGGGAATAATTTTTTTTTTTTAGGAGGATTTACATGTATATCTATGAATTTTAATGTGTTTTTATATTTAATATCTAAAATTTTATTTTTATATAATACATTACATTTTAAATTTATAAAAATATATTAATATTAATTTATCTAAAATAAAATGCATATTTTTATGTATAGATTTTAATATATTTAGACATTAAAATCTTATAAAAATTGATATGGCATCAAAAAATTATCTTAATTGGGCACGAATCTCGAGGCAAAATCAAGTTGGAAATTTCAAAAAATAAATCTTGAGCCATCTAAACTTTGATTATAGAAAAAAAATAATCGAACTAACATCTCGAAAATATGAACCCAACAACACCAAATTTGGCTCAATCCGAGCCCAAATGAGTCCAAATCGAAGATCCGAAGCACATTTGGAAGGTTCAAATAAACCATAATTTGGATTACAAAACGGTTTCCAAACGTGACATGATTATATTCGAATCAAGCGCCTTTACGAGACAAATCCAATGAGTCCAAGATGGCCAAATTTTGATATCATTAAGACATTCAAATGTCCTGTAAACGGTTCACGATCAAGGGGATCAATATCGATCATCTATTCAAACCACTCCCAATTTACTCTTGAAATTCCTCCTATTTACTGGTAATGCCACTCTCATAAAACTCTAAATAGACCCCTCATTTCTCATGAAAGGGGACTCAAGGAAGAAGAGAGTGAAGATAATTCTTTTGCCACTAGATTCCTCGACTACTGCTGGATTTTAGCCCGACCATCGACTATCAATCCCTAGACTTTCGCTTGGCAGCTGACGGACGCCGAACCACCATCTGACTGCAAACTGAGGCTGGATTTATGCCCAGTAACGAACTAACTCTAGACTTCTATCCGACCTTCAGATTTCAATCCGACTATTGACTATTGTAATCTGATTGTCCGCAATTTTAAAGACGAATCAGATGCTTGTAATTTACTCAAACATTAGTGAAAGCATTTCAACTGGGCGTAGCCCTAAGATTTTTCTTTTTTGTTGGGTTTCTACATAAAAATTATGGTATTTCTTTTTTCTTATGATTGTGATCTAGATATTCATTCAACGCTAAGACAAGAAAACCTAACTCCACCGCCGTGTATATTCTGACCCGCGCAAAAAAAATAAATTTTTTAAAAAGTAATTAATAGATATGAAAAAATAACAGTTTAGCTATATACATAAGTACTTATTTAGTCTTATTTTATTGCAATATTGATAAATCAAGAGCTAGAGAAACAGATCTTTGGACAATGGGGTAACTTCATATGACATGATGCGAATCTAATTTTTGGAAGTTGATTGTAATTAAAGTTATGATGGTTCACCATAATTGTCTGATTGAAGCGCGGTGCATTTTATTTTTAAGGAACAGAAATATATCTATTTTCTTATTTAAAAACCCAATATGAAATCATTAGGAACTTCAAATGGAAAGACTATGCTGCTCAGAAAAAATATCAAACTGAAATTTACTAACAAAAAATTAAAGAATTATAATATTGATGAGATAACTAGCTTAAAGTAACCTGAAAAAAAATTAGAATCAACAAAAAATTACAGAGTCACACTGCACCAAAAAATTCATTATAAAAATTAGGAGAATTTGTACAAATCTCTCTTATAACCCTCTCTAATTTTTTTTTCTCTTCACTTCACACACATAATTATCAACTCAAAATAGACAAGGGATGTACTTAAAAACATCCAAATGACTCAACTCTTCAAATGAAATAAGAAAAGGGAGAAAAAAATTACCCAACCTGATTTGTTGTGCTGCGGTGCTTGGGCTGGAGCACTGCAACGCTTCATTTTCTATCTACAACCCAAGCCTAAAGTGATGTAACATTCCGAAATACATTATAACGTTGTATGACTATATGAATATTATTAAAAAATTTCGAGGCTTCGCTCCCAAACCGGCCTTGAGCAAGGAGCATGCTACGGTGCCACCTGTAAACCCTTATTGAGCTTCTATTCAAACTCAATCAGCAAAATTGAGATTTGAGTCAATAGTACGACCGGATTCATCGACGCAATCAAATTCCCCACAAAACTAACAAGAGGAAAACCAGTTCTCTCAAAATGAAAGCACATCGCGACTGTTTGAACAATAACTCTAAAACAAATATTGATAAAGTTAATATAAGAGGAAAAATTTCTTGTCATAGGATCATCCGCAAAATTTAATTCAAGACACGAGTCATTTATCAGAACTGTAAGAAAATATTTATCAAAAGAGTAATTTCTAGTTGATAATTTACTAAAATAATACTATAGAACTTGGACATCTTATAATATTAAGATTTAAACATTAAATTTCTCTGATTAGGCTCTAAGTTTATCTTTGGATGACATCAAAATCATACAATTAATAATTATGAATTAAGCCTATGAGAAAATGAGTAAGAGAGCTTAGAGGGAGAAGCACTAAATTTTCACTATATCCCTACCAAAAAGTATAGATTGAAATCAAGATATGGCTTAGGCTTTGTTTGAGATGTTGTTTATTAAAGCAGTTTTCTAGTAGAAAATTAAAATTTTATATTAAAAAATTGCTTTAAAAAATAATAAAAAAGTCATCCCAAACAACACCTTAATGTTATATATATTATCCTTTGACCTTGATTTATAAATTTAGCTCAAGATATAATGTTACAAGAATGTCGGCATACATACAAATAAAATTATATAACGATGATTTATATAAGTGTTGCTTGTCAAATCAATAGAATTAGGTTTCGTTTGGGATAGTTTTTATACTGCTTCTTAAAGCAGTTCTCTAGTACAAATATTTTAATTTTTGTACTAAAAAGTTGTTTTAAGAAGCAGTAAGAAAGCAGTCCCAAACGAAGCCTTAGCTTGTAGCTGATCAAAATATGTAAACAACTTATACCGAGTTCCTAGCAAATGGTGAGATCTAAAAAAATGAAGCTCGTAATTTCTTTAAGCAGTTTTTTAGTAAATATATTTTAATTTTGGGCAAAAAATATATATATAATTTATTCTATCCTTTAGCAGAGGTTTAAGCCTCCTTATAGCAGTACTCATAAAACCGTTGTTAAATTATTTTCAACGAAAACAAATATAGCGGATTAGCAGCGGTTTCTAAACCATACAAACAAATTAGGAGGTGTCTAAACCGTTGCAATAGGTCCTCAAAAGTGTTGCGAAAGCCTATTTTATTAATAGTGTTCACTTTGAGTTGGCTAGTAGCTTTGGTATTCTTGGTGAGGTCAATGGTGTAAAGCATTTCTGCTGTAGAAGTGCTGTAGTGCTGCTGCAAATGCTGTAGTGGAGACCATTTCTGCTGAAGCAGGCGGCGAGACAGAGTAGTGCAGAGGGCATTTCAGTTCGGCTTATCATCCCCCTTCAAGATGACACTCTTGTCCATGAGTGTTAGCTTGTGGCGCAGGTCTTGAAACCGTTTAATAGGTAACGGTTTAGTAAATATATCCGCTAACTGATCCAAAGAGTTGATATGATGAATAAGTATTGTTTGATTCTGAACACAATCCCGAATGAAATGAAAATCGATCTCAATATGCTTCGTACGAGCATGAAAAATAGGATTATTGGCAAGGGCAATGGCGGATATGTTATCACAAAACAAAGAAATAGGAGCATCAATATGAATGCCAAATTCCTGAAGGAGACGTTTTAACCATATCAAATCTGCGGCAGCTGTAGCAAGTGAACGATACTCAGCCTCTGTGGAAGAACGAGCTACCGTTTTTTGTTTCTTAACTTGCCAAGAAATAAGGTTGTTTCCTAGAAACACACAATAGCCCGTCGTAGATTTTCTATCAGTAGTATCACCTGCCCAATCAGAATCAGAGAAAGCACGCAAATGAAGAGAACTCGGTTGAATGAGCACACCGTAAGCCAAGGTGGCTTTAATGTAGCGAAGAAGTCTCTTGAGCAAACTAAAATGAACATTTAACGGCTTGTGCATGAATTGGCACAATTTGTTAACAGTATAAGCAATGTCGGGTCTAGTGAGTGTTAAATACTGTAGCGATCCGACTAAGTGCCTGTAAAGATCCGGATTTGAGTAGCCTGCGTTACTGTCATTATCTGTAATGAGTTTGAGAGCCATAGGAGAAGCAAGTGGCTTACAGTTCGTCATACCAGATCGGTTCAAAATGGTAGTAGCATACAGTTCTTGGTTTAAATGCAAACCATTTGAAGTGGTAGTAACACTGATTCCCAGAAATTGATTAATAGTGCCCAGATTCTTTAACTGAAATCTTTTATGAAGGTCATCTAATAGGGAGTTAATTAGATTCGCATCACTACCGGTCAACAAAATGTCATCGACATAAATCAAAATATAAAGAACTTTACTACCATTTTGATAAATTAATAATGAGGGATCGGCTGTGCTGGTCTTAAAACCAAATTGCAGCAAATGAGTTGAAAACGTGGCAAACCATTGCCTAGGAGATTGTTTGAGACCATAAATAGACTTCTTTAGGAGGCAAACATAATCTGGATGAACAGAGTCAACAAAACCAGGAGGCTGCGACATATAAACTGTATCATTGAGATCACCATGTAAGAAGGCATTGGAGACATCCAATTGAAGTATTTTCCACTGATGAGTGACAGCAACGGTAAGGAGAATTCTTATGGTGGGAAACTTAGCGACTGGACTGAAAGTCTCAAAATAATCTAAGCCATATTCTTGCTTAAAACCTTGAGCAACCAATCTTGCTTTATGTCGAGCAATGGAGCCGTTGCTGTTATATTTGGTTTTATAAATCCATTTACAACCAAGTACATTTTGTGATGGAGACGGAGGCACTAGGATCCAAGTGCGTTGATGTTGTAGAGCATCAAACTCTGCAGACATAGCTTGACGCCAAAGAACTTGTTTGGAAGCTTGAGAATAACAAGTCGGAGTTGGAGTGTGGAGAGTATGAGACATGCTAATAATTTGCTTTGGTTTCAAATTTCCTGTCTTGGATCTTGTAATCATAGGATGAGGAGGAGGATTTTGTGAAAGATTTTCTGTAGACGTGGGAGAATATGTTTGAAGAGGTGGAGAATAAGGATTGGAAGATGGTTCTTCCGGAATAGATGGTTGTAATGTGAGAATAGGAGAAGCAGGTGGCGAATTGGGCATGGAAGAGATTGTAGTGGAAGCAGACACTGGAGGAGAAGATGCCGAATGAGGTATTGTAAGAGGTACCAAAGTGAGAGGTGGTTGAAATGAGAAGTTATTGGGTGGAATAGTAGACGTAGAAGTGATGTTTGTAGTAGTGTGAAAGGGAAAAACATTTTCAAAAAATTTGACATGGCGAGAGATGATAATTTTACGAGTAGAAATGTTGTAGCATTTATATCCTTTAGAATTTGATGCATAACCAAGGAAAATACAAGGAGATGATTTTGGATTAAACTTGTTGTGAAAAGTTTGAGGTAACCAGGGATAGCATAAGCAACCAAATGTTCTTAAATCGTTATAGTTGGGTAATTCTTTATAAAGAAGTTGGTATGGAGATGCTTTGGGAGTGTGAGTAAGAGGTAGTCGGTTGATTAAATAAACGGCGGTGAGTAAGGTATCAACCCAAAAGGATAAAGGAACTTTGGCATCAAACATTAAACTGCGTAATGTTTCAATAATATGACGATGCTTTCGCTCGGCAACACCGTTTTGTTCCGGTGTATATGGGCAAGAAAGTTGGTGAATGATGCCGGCATTTTGAAGACAATTTTGAAAGTTTGAGTTAATGTATTCACCACCATTGTCTGAGCGAAGAATTTTAATTGGTTTATTGAATTGTTTTTCAGCTAAAGCTTTGAATGATACAAACTTAGCAAGAGCTTCAGATTTTCGTTTCATCGGAAACACCCAACTATAACGAGAAAAGTCATCAACAAAGAGTATATAATATTGAAATCCTTGTACTTACAAAATTGGGGAAGGTCCCCATACATCGGTATGAACCAAGTCTAAAGGATTTTTGCTACAAGAAGAAGAACGAGAAAAAGGTAATTTGTGACTCTTTGAAAGAGCACAAGCATTACAAGGAAACTTAGAAATAGAAAATCTAAATGTTGAAGGAAGATCGGCATGAGTAGAAGCTGATGGATGACCCAAACGCCGATGCCAGGTAGTACTTAGAAGAGCAATTGTGGATGGATTGGCAGAATGTCCAGCTCGAAACCTATAAAGGCCTTGTTGAGGTGGACCGTGAAGAAGAGTCTTTTTGTTCATCAAATCCTTGATAGAGAAACCAGCTTTGTCAAAGGTAACCGAACAAGGGTTATCTTGAACTAATTTATGATTTGAGATGAGATTGTGAGATAAATGAGGAACATGAAATAAAGGTTTTAGATGAAGCTTACGATTGGGAGTTGGAAGAAGTCCTTGACCGAAATGAGTAATTGGTAGCATGTCTCCATTTCCAATTTGAACTTGTTGCTGACCGTGATAGGATTGAGGTTGTTGTAGAAGGTTCAGGTCAGGTGTAAGATGCGAAGTGGCTCCCGAGTCTAAAAACCAATCGGAAGTGTCTGAGGCGGAGCTAGCAAGAAATGCTGCTGAAGCAGGCGGCTGATACTGCAAGTTCGTTCTATGCCAACATTTAAAAGCCGTATGTCCTGGTTTTCGGCAAATCTGGCACTCAATATAAGTAGAAGTATTTCGTCCACCACGGCTACCCGACGAAGGATTGGAAACAGAGGTTGTAGGAGGAAACCGAGAGCTTCGTCCGCCACGATTTGAATAATATCTGGAACGACCACGTCCACGAGAAGCCTGCAGTGCTAATTGCGGGTCTGGAGAGGATACATTTGCATCCATACGAGCTTGTTCGGCGGCGAGATTCAACTCTTCACTACATAATAAGGCGTAAAAGTCGTCGAGGCTAATCGGTTGTAAATTTGTCCGAATAGCAGTCTTGAACGACTGATATGAGGCGGGTAAACCATTTAAGGTGTATAGTATAACATCTTCCGGATCAAGTGGTGTGCTAGACGCTGCTATGGCATCACATTTGCTTTTGATATCAGTGAGATATTGTTGCATAGATTTATCCTTCATAGTTACATGATGTAACTCATTCTTCAATTGAAGAAGACGAGACCTGTTGGTGGATTGAAGTCGACGTTCGATTGTGTGCCAGATTTCGAAACAGGTCTCCAGATTGAGCACATAGGGCAAAAGTGACGGAGAAATTACGGAGTAGAGCGCAGCTGCCAGATTTTTATCCACAAGCAACCATGTCTGATAGTGAGGGTTGGGAGAGATATCACCGGAAGAGAGAATGGTGTGCTTGACTGGTTTCGGAGTAGAGCCGTCCAAGTAGCCATCGAAACCATTAGCGGTAAATAGCTTTTGAACTTGTGATTTCCAAAGTGGATAGTTATCCACAGTGAGTTGAAGATTCATTACTGATTTGAGATTATGCATCAGAAACTTCAGCTGAGGAGGTATAACAGTGTCGCTCAGCTTAATGGGGGATTGAGAAGAAACAAGGGAGGTAGTAGTAGAAGAATCGGCACTCATCTTGAAAGAAGATAAAACAAAACTCAGTATAGCAGTAGAATAAGTGCAGCAACCGAAACCTGGAACAGCTCTGATACCATGTAAAGCTGTAGATTAAACCTGTAGAAAAACGTTAGAGCAAGAAGAGAAAAGCAGAGAGATAGGTTATGAAATGCTTTTTGATTTTTCTCATTAGTCATATTGCTACAGTAAGCAATATATATATAACTCTCATCCAGAGAATAGTTAACGGTGAGATGAGAGTTAGTTATACAATAGCGGTTGTGATTTGCACTGTAAAAGTGCTGCTGCAAATGCTGTAGTGGAGACCATTTCTGCTGAAGCAGGCGGCGAGACAGGGTAGTGCACAGGGCATTTCAGTTCGGCTTATCATCCCCCTTCAAGATGACACTCTTGTCCATGAGTGTTAGCTTGTGGCGCAGGTCTTGAAACCGTTTAATAGGTAACGGTTTAGTAAATATATCCGCTAACTGATCCAAAGAGTTGATATGATGAATAAGTATTGTTTGATTCTGAACACAATCCCGAATGAAATGAAAATCGATCTCAATATGCTTCGTACGAGCATGAAAAATAGGATTGTTGGCAAGGGCAATGGTGGATATGTTATCACAAAACAAAGAAATAGGAGCATCGATATGAATGCCAAATTCCTGAAGGAGACGTTCTAACCATATCAAATCTGCGGCAGCTGTAGCAAGTGAACGATACTCAGCCTCTGTGGAAGAACGAGCTACCGTTTTTTGTTTCTTAACTACGACGATCAAGAATATGAATAAATAGGGGTCGAACCAAATTCAAGGCAACTCCAAACAAAGTATTTTTTTGTCATTATTGACCCATTTTCTTGTAGAGAAGAGTCGAGCAAAATTCAAGGCAACACCAACAGTTACTTATGGGTGTCAATTTTGGGTCACAGTTTGGGTTCGGGTTGAACACGAAATAGACCCGATACTATTCGGGTCAACCCGAAGCTGACCTACTTCAAGTCCGGGTCAACCCGACCAGACCCGAATGACAAGTTGCCAACAAAAATTGCTAGTTTTCGGACCCAAAAATGGGTCAATCTCCACTTTTCGGGTAAAAAATGGGTCAATCTCGTGTTGCCGGGTCAAAAATGGATTTTTAGGTAAAAAATGAGTCAATTAAGGTCAAAGGGTCAACCCGATCCGATTTTTGAAACTGGTTGAATTGTCGAACCCGAGCCTAAACCCGAACCCAACCCGTTTCAGGTTCGGGTCAACCCAAACTCAATTTTCGGATCAGATTTAGCACTACAAAAAATAGGCAATTAGCGACCAACAAAATTGGTCGCTAAAAATGTTAATTTGGACACTAAAGCAAATAGCCAAAAAAAAAAATGTTTGGGTCGCTGATTTGTCGCAGTAGCCTCGTCGCTAAGCTTTTTAGCGACCAAAAATGTTTTTAGGTTGCTAAATTAGAGACCACTACTTAGTATTGGTCACTAAAATTGGAAATATTAGCGACCATTTTCTTGGACGCCCTAATGAATATTTATTTTGATGCTATTTAGTGATTTTAATAATTAATTTTATTTATTACATTTTCCCTTTAGCGACCAAAATAAAAATTGGTCACAAAATGATCAACCTAATAAATCACAAGCCCCTATAATTTCATGAAGTTTTGACATATATTTTTAAATATAAAAGTTATGATATTTAGTAAAAAAATGTATTATCCAATTATTATGGCTTGGCTATAACAATTAAGATCAAATCCATTACTCATTTATATTGCAACTAGTTAGATAAATTTCATAATAGATAAATAACACATTTTATTAACTTGAGGTAACAATAATAAAAAGCATATGCACTAATAAAAAAATAAGCTTTCGTAGCACTTTTTATGACCTACTGCAGCGATTTAAACACCTACTAATTTATTTGCCGCGGTTTAAAAACCGCTGCAAATCCGTTGTATTTACGTTCGCTACAAAGAATTTAGCAGCGGTTTCATGAATGTTGCTGCAGGAAGGCTACAACATGGCTTTTAGGAAATGTTAAAACCGCTGCTAAAGGATAACACAAATTAAAAAAATATATACAATGCAAAAAACTACTACATCAAAAATAGTTTTTTTTACATTATCATTTCATTCTTCCATTCAACAAAAGAACAAATTTAAAAGAAACAATAAAAACTAGTAGTAGGCCCGTTGTTCAGGTGAAAATAGTTAATACAATATATTTTTACACAAAATTGACTTGAATTCAAACTAAAAATAAAATAATATTTTTCTTCAAGACCACCATTAGCAACTCTTCCTCTAGCCGATGAAACATCAAGACTCGCGGCCCTTACATACTTCAAAATTAAAAATTACCCCAATCTGATCTCTCTTGAAAGACATCAAGAAGTGCAGACAACTAATAATTGCCATCTCATACTCAGCAATCTCAATATAAGTGAACCATCGATGTTGCTAATGGAGCCATTGAGAAGAATCGCCTCCGTCCAAAAGCTGAGTGTTGAGGAGAATGTTTAGCTGGTTTCATTTCCAAATAAGGCAAAGTAGTCGTTTCAGAAAGTTAGAAAATCCTTACATCTCTTGTGAGCTGAAATTTACTTACGACAAAGACGGAATGGGATGGCGGGCTACTCAACTATCAAAAAACTGAAACAGATCAAATAGTGGATAAAATATAAGTGAAACAGATCAAATGCTACTCAACTATCAAAAAAGAAACTTGAAAGATCATGGGTTGTCTACAACAATATGCTTGCAAATTTAAGCTTGACCAAATATGCTTAGTAGAAAAATAATTATTCAAGACAGTTGATATTTTTCTAACTTCACTGACTTCATGGATAGATTAAAGTAGAGATATTATGGAAAAAAGAACTTGAAAACTATTAAATTATCATCTTATTATATAACCTTGTAAGATGCCTGAATTATGGTTCCAGAAATATGAACTTGGATGGCCTGCAATCACAAAGGTATTGAGAAATAAGTAACACAGTTTCATCTAACATTAACTTAGGTTTTCCCAACTCCAGCTGCTAAACCAGATTCCAGTATAGAAAGTTGAATTGACCATTGTTTAGCAATGGAAGAGCATGACAAATAGAAGAGTAATGAAATGAAATTAATGATGATATTTTTTAATTATTACCTGGTGTTTCAGGATAATTTTGTGCAAGCACCCGGAATTCAAAACCTGTTTCCTCATCAAGGTCTACAAAATGATAATAAAATTTTTAAGCAACATATAGAATAGACTATATGGAGAGCAGTGAAATGCAATCATTAGCAAAAATGCCCAGTATAGTAGATAAAGTAAATCCACTAATTACAATAGGCTTTGATCCATATCCTATTAAGCCCTTACTCCAGGCCACTACATCTCCAGAGTAAGTACATGATGCATATTGCAAATTAGGCTATATTTTTAATTAAAAGAAATACATTAAACAAATCATGCTGCAAAACATATGAAAGAAGGAATCAGCTTTGCAAAATATATAAATTATATTTGAAAACGTGAAGATAAGATACCTCAATGTTACAAAAAACAAATTCAGAAACTTCTTCCCCCTGACAAGTTAGAATAAACAAAATCGCAAAAAATTCTTATTATAGTCAAATTTCTTCACCTACTTTCATTAAAAATACAAGGAGAGAGAAAATAAACACTATATCCAGTTGCAGGTTGTCATTCTTCTTTGCCAAGTTGTGCCTGTTTCTTTGAGGCATAACACAAACACCTGATGTGCAAAAACCTACTCTCATGAGGTCATTAATGGTTGTACCAAGAAAATTTTCACACCTGCAAGTTGTCCGAGAAGCACAAAGAACTCAAAAAACTACATTCAAAAAAGAAAGAAAGAATGAGAAATCAAACCATCATTAAACTATAGAGACATAAATATAACGGTCATTAAACTATAGAAACGATAACTGCAATGGTAATATAGATTATTTTAGATTAAATGCTAAGAGAAAGCAAACCATCTCGCTTACCAAAGTAATAAAAGCATATAGTCCAAATGTTCTCTAAAAAAATGTTTCATCTGAGAGAACCTTCAAAGTGCACAAGCAACAATAAAAAATTGTTAATTTAAGTAAATGATCACTTGGTTAGTACATCTTTCTTTAATTATGATAAATATAAACAAAAAAACTCGTGATGGATACTAAATGACCTCAAAATTATCATGAAATTGATGTTTAAACAGTTGCAATTACTGTAAAATTTTAACATTTTTAAGGTATTTAGTTGAAAATATGAGGTTAACAACATGAGCTTTTATAAGCGTTATTTCACATCAAACCTCATTTGAAAATTTCTCACAGGTTGCTTTTTGAGAGATTGGAAGAGATATCCATATAGCTCTTTGAATAAGCAAACCAATTAGAGAGCACTGGCACTGGCACTGAGAAAATAGAAGATTATCTATAGTAAACCAATTAATAATACAACTCTTTCATAATTCAAAATTGCCTTTCAATGCCAAGAAATCAACTTTTATTTGCATTGATAAATTGACAATATAACATGCAAGAACTTCACACCCAAGATTCAGTTATAATGCAAATGCAAAAACAAAAGCAACCTCAAAGTTAAAACAAAAGCCCCTAAGAACAGCAAACACAAGGTTTTACAGGAGAAAGAAAACGTGATGTATGAAGGAAGCAAAGAAGCCTACAGAGGCTGCCGGAGGGTGTTGGTGGAGGGCCAATCTTGATAGGTTTTGCTTTGGCGAGCATGCTACTGACGAAGGTGACGCCGGCGACCACTGTGGTGAAAAGCCCAAGCATGGCGCGACGCCCACTTTGAGGTTTTCCCTCGACCACAACCGGGGACCTGCAAACTCGTCGGACCCTCAAGCCTGCATCCTCAGTTTCGCTGCAGATATGTAAATGAAATATTCATGGCTCAAAATAAAAGTAGTACATGATAAAAAAGTCGAAATAACAGTCAAATTGCTTCAAGTTTATTCAACAGAAAATTAATAGACAGAAGGGACTCTTACGTTGCTTCCCACTCGCCAATGTAAAATGTGTAGTTCTTTGCATCAATTAACTCTCCTTCCCAAAACGGAAGCAACTCGCCAATGTAAAATGTGTACTTCTTTGCATCAATTAACTCTCATTCCCAAAAAGTGACAACTTGAGTGTATGACAGCAAAAGTGAAAGAAGATAAGAGGTTTAATGATACGTAAATGTGTAGCTCAAGCATATGAAACTAGAAAGAAGCCACATATAGCAAAGGATTATAGTCCCTAAAATTGTTATCTGGAACAATACGATTTAAATATTACAAGATTCACAACATAACTTACAGGAGTGTCTGCTAGTGGAACATTAAGTGCCTCCATGGTACCACATAAATAACCATTATCAAGATCTTGCTTATAGGAACATCCCAAAAAATGAAGAATCACGTCAATGCACCACAAAGTGCAACTACCTTTGATCGCGAAACAAATCATCATAGTAATAAACCACACAAAAGTGAATAATGAAGCAATTACGCCTTCTAATAATTATATTTGATCGTGAAGGATTAACTATTTAAATAAAATAAAAATGACTGTTTCTCAAGCCTGCAAGTGTTAACTTAGAATTGTCTGTACAGATATGAGGACCTGTCTCAACTGCAAAGAACTTCAACTTGGCGTCAGGATTTCAAATGAACCATTTCTTAAACACAAAAAAACTTTTATCTTCCAAAGAATTCCACAAATAAAAGAAGAGTTTTCTTCCAAAACCAAATTGGTTGTCTGATCATAAACATTTACTTGGCATACATTAAAAAAAGTTGTTATACTAATATATCAATTCCTAATTTCATGATGCCAAGTAGAGCATAAATAAATTATTCTTTGTAAATATTATAATTAGTACGAAATATCTAAATTAGGTCCACCAACATTGAAATAACAGTTCTATATGATTTTTGGTTCAAATTGCAATGAAATACATATTAAAAATGCAAGAAAAATGCAATAAATTGATGTTTGCAATTCATAACTTAGCAGTAAATATTGAAACTAACATTTCAAACTTGCAAGGTACATTACTAGACAAAAAATTCTGCAAAGACCAATTAAAAGATACTTAAAACAATATAGTATGAAACCACAAATAAATCAAACTCTAATCAACATTTTCTTCTTTTGTCAAGTCTGCCCCTACAAGAAGAAATTTAGAGTACTAGTTAAACAATTTTTTATATGATTTAATAAATATAATTGTGCCTGTACTAATTACTTACCATCATCATTAGGGGGTTGCATGCCCAATTTTTATGCTACCATTTTTAACCAATCTATAGTTTTCTGTTGGCATTTAATGATTTTACTCTTCTCCTCATATTTATCTTGTATAATTTTCAAAAAATTTTCAAGCTCAGCCTCTCTCTCGGATGATGCATTTGATCTAACAAATTTAATTTTCTTCATTGGCTTTGGCCCATAGCCAAGGCCACGAATATAAGAAGATGTTTCACCAAGAACTTCAGCACAAATTATTGACTCGTCAACTATCCCTCCCTCGTCAATAATTTTTTGACGAATTTCCATCATCTTGTCCTGTATGTTTTAAAGAAAATCAACAAAGAAATGATGAAATATTACTAATAAAGAAATTCTAATAAGTTTAATTTATACTAACATATTTTGCTCGGCAATCTTCAGAAACCCATTTATTTTATTTGTCTGTAAATTCCTCCTTGTATAATTTGATTCTATTTAATTGCTACACCATAACAAAATATGTCTAAGAAATTAATAGTTTTTAAATTTAAATAATTTTAAAATTATAAATACATGATCACACATATGTGCTACAACGGATTTTGTTCCCATTCGATGAACAAACTTCAACATCGAACAATTACAAGAGTTTGATTCTGATTTTTTCTGTATTAAAAAATATTCTATTCAACATAATATAAAAGACAAAAAAAATTAGTGACAAAATTTAAATTGTGCTCACTCCAAAATAATATAGTGAAGCGTGGTTGATCAAAAGGATGAATTCTTCTAGAGAAAATTGAAAGTTCATTTTCATGCAAATGAACATCATCATTATATTCTTCATCTTGATTATTTTTACTCTTCATGCCATGGAGGTATTTAGAACAAAATTTTAATGCCTCATTAACAACATAGGCTTCTGCAATTGATCCTTCAGGGCGAGGCTTGTTCCTAACATTCCCTTTATGAATACTTAGATTTCTAGCATATAAATAAATTTTAATCAAAATTTATGCAAATAATCAATAAAATATAATAAAAAGTAAACATCACTAGTATAAGAAGTTACCTTTCAATTGGATACAACCACCCATACTGAACAGGTCCAGCAAGCCTAGCCTCACGTGAAAATGAACAATTAAGTTAACCATTATGTCAAAGAAAGCAGGTGAAAATATCATTTCAAATCGACAAATTGTATTGATGATCATATCTTCTAATTTCTCCAACACATCCAATCTCAATGTCTTAGCACATAATATCCTAAAAAATATTGATAAATCACTTAAAGCATTATGCATATCCTTATTTAAATATCCACGCAATCCTAAAGGAATGATTCGTTGTAACAACACATGACAATCATGACTTTTTAATCCCATAAGCTTACCATTTCGAATATGTACTAATCTAGATATATTTGCTACGTAATCATCTGGAAACTTTACTGATCTAACAAAGTTGAGAAGCCCTTCTATCTCTTTTGGAGAAAGTGTGTAAGAGGCTGGAGATTTAAGATACTTCTCACCTTATTTTTGCCTTATACCAAACGAGCTTTATCTGTAGCTCATGCCTTATACCCATATCTTGTAGATCCAAACGAGCTTTCTCTATATATTTTGTCTTTCGTTCTATATTTAATAAGGTCCCCATAATGTTATCACAAATATTCTTTTCAATGTGCATTACATCAAGATTATGATGTAAACTTCTTCAATATGACAACTCAAAAAATATACTTTTTTGTCCAAGTTGATTCATGAAGGTTACATTTTCTTTCTTTACAGTTAGGATTCTTTCCAAACTTCAAATCTTTTAATGATTCCATTTCTGATTATATTTCATCTCCTGATAAAACTTGAGGTCTCACTCTAACTTCATGCTTGCCATTAAACTTTCTACTTTTTCTCCATTTGTACTCTTTAGGCAAGAAACGTCTGTGACTCATGCAATAAATTTTGTTTCGCAAATATTGTGAAGAAGTTTTACTATCACATATTTGGCAACCTTTGTAACCATGTACTTTATGACCTGACAATACACCATAAGCTAGAAAATCATTTATAGTCCATGAAAGAGCAGCATGCATTTGAAAGGTATTTTTACTTACAGAATCATAAGTTTTGATACCATTTACCCATAAGTCATTTAATTCTTCTATAAGGGACTTTAAATATACATCTATTTCTTTCCCAGGAGCAACTGAACCAGGAATTAATAGTACTGTCATAAACATAAACTCAGAAGATGTACAATTTCAAGGAGGTAAATTATATGGTATAAAAATGACAGGCCACATGCTATAAGAAGTGCTCATATTACCAAAAGAATTGAATCCATCTGAAGCTAATGCAAGGCATACATTACGAGAATCTTCTGCAAATCAAGGAAAGCTAATATCAAAATCCTTCCAAACTTTAGAATCAACTGGATGCCTAAATAAATTTTCATCAACAAATTGATTTTTCTTATGCCACCTCATTTCATGAGCAATTTTTCTTGACATAAATAGTCGTTGTAATCGAGATGTAATGGAAAAATTGTGTAGAATTTTATAAGGATTTTTTTTTTCTTTTTCCATCATTAACTTTCCATCTTGATTCCATGCACTCAGGACATTCTTCTTTATCCTCATAATCTTTCCAAAATAAAGCACAATCATTTTTATAAGAATGAATCTTTTTATAGTCTAATTCGAGGTCTGATAAAATCTTCCTTGATTCATAATATGAAGACGGAAGTGTTTCACCCTTTGGCAAGATAGATTTTATGAATTGAAGGATCACGTTAAATGATTTATTTGTCCAACGATTAAGAACTTTAATGTGTAGTAACTTTATAAGAGCAGACAACATTGATAAATCTAAATCAGGGTATAAATCATGCTGTGCATCATTCAGTAATCTATCAAATATAGTTGTTTCATCTTTGTTGATAATATTATCACATTCCTCATCTAGTGAATTGTTGTGAGTATAGTTCATGAAAGTTTCCCTATGTATATCCTCTAAGATTTTTTGAATCTCATCAACCTCTTCATTTGTATTATTAAGATTATTTACATCTCTTATGCCTAAATCTGTATCACTGAAAGCTTGAGATGTTTCCCCATGACATGTCTATTCAATGTATGATGTTTGCATTCCATTAATTAGTAAATGATTCTCTATGACACTATAAGTCTAAAATAAAGACATTTGCACAGTATCGATATGGGAACCGAATCTTCTCCTTCTAAGGATTATTTTCATGGGCAAATTTAATAAATGTAGTGACTCCATGTTTATATTATCGCAAACGTCTGTAGTTGAGATTATTCTAACTTTTATCCATTATTTTTGCCTGACAAAATTATAAAGAAAAAATAATTATTACATAACTAATCTTATACCCCTTTTCAAAAATTATTTAAATTTAGGTAAATATTCATAAATAATATGCTTTAAATCATTTCTCATTTGAATTATTTTTGTGAAGACAATATAAAATTCATTGTGAACAACTAGAACATAACTTATAAAAATGTCAATGAGATGTAGCGGAGGTCGTCTACATACATGACCTAAAGAAATTTATAATCATCAATTTTTTGCAACATGGATGATAAAAACACTAACAAAAAAATCAATGAGATGGAGATCATCCAAGTAACACCTCCTTTAAATACAACAAGAGGATGATCTCAACCAACTAACAAGACCTTGTGAAATGAATCATTCATCACTTCTTCAAACAATAAGCCTTACTCCCACAAGTTAACTCTATTTTTTTAACATATACCTTAGTGATAAGTTTTATGAGATTATTGGTAGATTGAATAGATCTCTATCATTTATAAGAATCCCTTTTATTATTCTAAACCAAGAATAAAAAGTGACACTCTACTTTAACATTTATTACTCCCAAAGGTCAAAATTGTATATATCAATATTTGCTATCATGAAAATAACTAAAACGAGAACATCATTGAAGAAAATTAAAGCAAATCTTAAACAAACAAGAACTTTGAGTTATATCGTATGACCATTAAAGTTTTAGAGTACTAGTAGCTGATAATAAAACATCAATTATATGATCAAAATGAGAATGATACATCGGATAAGAGAATCTAATAGCTAGTTCAATTGGCTTTACAGAAAGCAAAATTAAGTAAATTAAAACTAAAAATGCAAGTGGCGTCTCATACTCAAATGCATCAGCAATCAGCACATGTGAGATGAGGTTGCTGGGTAAATTTATTCTTCATAACATGTATTTAAAAACTAGCCATCCAAATTCTATGTATTAAACCAAATTCAAATAAGTCTATCGTAGCAAATTATCCTGGAATTCAAACATGAAAAAATGGTTCTAAATTAAGAAATCATTTCTCCCACTTTACCTGAATCATTGTTGCAACTTAGCTCTCTTCATGAGCTTCCTTCTATAAATTTAAGAATCAATGAACTAAAAAATAAAAAAATAAAATATAAATTTAATTTTAGTTTGATTTATAGTATTAGCGTTATTATACTTTAACTTTTTAATTGCTTCTTTAACTGTAGTAGGCATGATTTCTTCACTTTAACATTTAGTAACAAAATCAATTTCGATTACTAATTTAGTTTTACATTTCAGAATAGATTTAGTTTTTATTAGATGTTTTGATTCATAATTAAGACTAAATTTATATTCTAATTACAAGTTAGATTTATATGTAATGGCATGTTCTTTTTTTATTATGTCACAAGCTTCATATTCTCGTCTTTATTTTTTTTATTATGGAAAACATGACAACCGATTCCCCTCCTCCTTATATCTCTCTTTTTCTGAAGCAATTGACCACCTCTTAGTGTCCAATACACCTTGCTCACTTTGTCCATCGAGTCCAACATCTAGAAAGGGTTTTGAACTTACTGGCTATTATCCTTTAGTTTTAAATATTATTAGTAAATTTATTCACTGTTTACTCAATTTACTCAGAAAAGAGTAAGCAATTGAATTAGTTTTTTTTTTTTTTTACCATTCCATAAGTCTTATACACCTCATTTAGAGATTTGGATCTTATTTGTCATTAGATTGACAGATCCAATAGACAATTAAAATGTGAGCTCTCATTTGCAAAAGCAAATGATCTTAAACTGTTGAGTCATTATTTTAGGAGGCTTTAAAGAATATTAGCAAAATTATCCTTAGAAGGATATACTTGCAAATATGAATTTAGGAAGGATTTAATCAAGCTACTTTTTTGGTTTCTTTGATTATATTAGATTTTACTTTTGCATGTTTTTTGTGTTGGTGCATGTTTGATAGGTTTTAAAGGAGAGAAATTAATGAATCCTCTCCAGAGTTACTAGTGTGCACTACAAAAAAAATGAAGCTTTAACTACGACTATATCAAGACATTTTTATTTAAGTGTCTTAAAAAATATCTATTAGGGCATCATAACTATTTGGCGCTAAAATATATCTCAAGCGCGAGAACAATAGGTATTCTCGCGCCAGTTTTTTTTCCTTCTTTCATAAATTTGTTGTGTCGCCGTATTCCTTCAAATGTGATTTCTAATTCTTTGTTGTTTCTAATTTTTTTATCTATGATTGTGATTTCTTTCCTTCTAAACGTCAACCGTCGCAAGCGCCCAACTCTCGTTGCATCTACATCGCTGATCATTGATTGCAAGCGCATCAGGTAAATCTTCTAATTGTTCTAACCTTTAATCTTCGCCGAATGCAATAGGATGTAGTCCTTGCTGTTTCTAATTTTTTTATATATGATTGTGATTTCTTTCCTTCTAAACGTCAACCGCCGCAAGCACCCAACTCTCGTTGCATCTACATCGCTGATCATTGATTGCAAGCGCATCAGGTAAATCTTCTAATTGTTCTAACCTTTTAATCTTCGCCGAATGCAATAGGATGTAGTCCTTCGAATACATGTTCAATAAAATTTCTTTGCTTCTTATTTTGATTGCCTATGGTTCTTGCGTTCCCTAATTGGACTATAATTTATTTCGTTCTGAATGATCGATCGCTTTAATCACCAAACACAACCTAATGGTACATCACAAAAAGTAAATCTTTTGACCTTTTATTTTTATCTACTGTTTGTTATGAATTTCATCGGGATGTTCATTCAAAGTTAGTTAGTTTGTGTTTATTGTGTGATACGTTGCTTCCTGATCTCGCAAAGACTATTTATTTTGATTCTTGTGGACTTCTCATGTTTTTAGTCCAAATTCGAAATATCCACCCATAATATGAAGTCGAATAGGGCTCCCTCTTACACATTCTCTCTCTCTTTCTGTGTCTCATGTATCTTCTTTTATAACTTCTCTTGAGCCTTGACTTCGAGTCCCGATAAGCTAACCTATTGGACTTCTCCCTGAAACCACACCAGCATTCATTTTCACTAATGAATTCTAAGGTATGTATATAAATACCCCTTTTTTATTTTATTCCTTTTCCGGTCTCACAAAATATTTATGGAATTAATAGTGGTAACAAATTAGTTTAGAAGCAAATCATGTGAAGCTGTCAGGTATATAGCTATCATATAATATGAAAAAAACATTCAAATTATTTTGTATACAACTCTCATCAAAAGTTCTGATTAAACAAAACATGAAAATCAAAATAGGGACCGAGTAAAAAAGAAAAAACACTAAATGCAAAATAGTGAGTGGACTGTGAAAATCAACACAGAAACAGCCACTTTATCTTTTCCTCTCAACCATTCAAAATCAACCCTAACCCCTAACCTCTTAAACCAACTATAGAAATCAATAATGTTGAATGATACGATAAAAATGAGAGGAAATCATAGTATAAAGAATATCATAGAAATTTTGAAATGAAAAGTGTAAGAACAATATTAGGGATAACCTGAGAGGGAGAAACCGACGGAGGCGAGTTTGCGGGATGTTCTGAAGAATTGTGAGGAAGAAACTCATATCAACATGCGAGAGAGGCCGTTGCCGCTTCGCCGATTGCAGTTGGAGGACGTAGGGCACGGGAATAGCGAAACTCTGTCGCGAATAGCGAAACTGAGAGCAGTTGGAGGTCGTCACTAAAGAGGTAGCTAGGGCACGGGAAAATAGCGAAACAAAGAAGTTCGCGTGCCTGAGGGCACTTCGCGTGCGTGAGAATGAGTCGTGAGAGTAGGTTTTTGTGTTTTTCTAAAGTATAGTTTTATTTAAATAAGTCTTTGTTAAATTTTAGATAATATATATTATAATTTATTTCATCAATAAATTATTTGATTTCTCATCATAAAAATATAAATATTAATTTCAATTCATTATTTTATTTATTAATTTGAATTTCAATAATATTCTTATAATACAATTTTATTCCGGGGGCAGCACTACCTCTTGACCTAGTGACCTGATCGGGCAGGTCGAACACCATAAGAGGCGCTACCCACTTGGACCCCCGACATATTACGAAGCGTACGACGATCAAGGATCTGAACAAATAGGGGTCGAGCCAAATTTAAGGAAACTTCAACATATATTTTGTAGAAATTGAATGATTACGAAGCGTACGACGGTCAATTACGTCATTTTGATTTTTTTTTTTTACAAACAAATCATTCATACTTTAAACAAAATTTACTTTAAGAATAATTATCATTATATAAAATGTTAATGATATTTTAAAAATGTGTTATGTATACAATTAATTAAAAAGAATAATTAGTCACTAAAATGACATGTAT
>NW_021318515.1:364231-380628 GCF_001605985.2 Dendrobium catenatum
TATTGAAATATTACCTTATTATAGGTTAAATTATATCTCAAAATTATGATAGTAATTTTTCAAATTTTTACAAGTTAAATTATTTGATAGCAACAAAGGTTAATATTTCTTGATGAGAAATTGTTGGTTGTTGGGTTGGCAATGGCAGCTGTTAATAGTCATGTTTAGAGATGTAAACGAGTTTGAGTCGAGCATGAGTCTCTAGTCAAATCCTAAGCTCAAATTCGAGTCGAGCTCAAAAGACAAGCTTGAGCTCGACTGAAAACGTGCTCCGGAGCTCGCGAGTTGCTCATGAGATCACGCCCTCATGTGATAACTCTGGAGAGGAAGAACGCATGCCGCTAGAAAAGAAGAAACCATTGTAGTGTATCTTGAGCTCACGATTTAGCAAATGAAGTTACACGTGAGAATGTAAGATTGAAGTTCTTAAGATATAAGGTAGAGATGAAGATTCCTAGAGAAATTTCCAATGCTCCTCACTTTGAAACCACAACAATCAAAGAATCCTTAGCTCGAAGCCTAGAACAGTCGCATTCCACTTTTTGATTCAAAAGAATATTAGATATGTTTGTTTGATGTTTTGCTTGCTTCGCAAGTTCGAATCAGTGGTTCGTCTTTCGCAGTATGCCTTTCGCACGCATCTAATCGAGCCGCTCAACGAGTAAATGACGAGAATCGATTCGATCAAACTCAAACTCGATTACCCAACGAGCTCAAAAATGCACTCGGGCTCAAACTCGATGAGAACAAGTTGTGTTTGAGAAGGCTCTGGAGTTGGCTTGACTCATTTGCATCCCTAGGTGTGCTCTGTAGGCCGAGGTTTGCATTAGGTGGTGAGCTGGTGACAACATCATGGTCTTGATGAGCTGGTGACAACATCATGATCTTTATTGGACGGCTGCGATCTTTATTGATAAAAATATAAGTTAAATTTTTATTTTAATATTATGGAAGTGTAAAGAAGGAAGATACTTTTGAACTTCGGCGAATATGAGTGAATATTTTTGTGATGTGAATATTCTTGCGTTTGTTTACGGTGAGTAGATAAAGCTGATAAAGTTTCGAATGAGAAATAATAGTTGCTTGTCGAATTTAGTTAGGTTAAATGTCTCTTGACAAGATATTCTCTCTTGCATTTCAAGTTGGGATACATTAGTTGGAAAATTGTTGGGTTGGAATTTCTCTATCAAACTTGAGTCATTAAAGTGTTATATACATATATTAAAGTGTTATATATATATAATTTATCTGAAAGTAAATTTGATGGCATTGGAACTCTTCATCCTTGATACAACCTCAAAAAATTATCTTGATTGGGCACGAATCTCGAGGAAAAATCAAGTTGGAAACTGTCAAGATTAAATTTGGGATCATCTGAACTCCGATTTTAGCAAACTTACTGTCGAACTGAACCTCTCGAGAATATGAACCCAACAACACCAAATTTGACTCAATCCGAGCCCAAATGAGTCCAAATCAAGGACCTGAGGCGCTGTTGGAAGGTTCAAACTTCAAACCATAATTTGGATTACCAAACGTGACATGCTTATAAACTTGCGAATCGAGCGGCTCGACGAAACAAATCCAACAAGCTCCAGATCTTGGAATTTCGACATCATTTAGGCCTTCCATTATCTAACGAACAATCCGCGATCAAAGGATTCAACATTGATTGTCCATCCAAACCACTCATCATTTACCCTTAATCTCCCTTCTATTTACGGGTCATGCTACAATAGGAAATCTATAAATATACCTTTCATTTCTCTTGAAAGGGGACCCCAAGCCAAAGGAAGAAAAGAGATAAATCGGTGATCGTTCTTGCCTCTTTGCCTACTCGGCCATCATCAGAAGTTCCGCGGCTTCCGCCGGACCACCACCTAACCCCTTGAGCTCTGTCGGACCACCACCCAACGCCCTGAGCTCCTCCAGACCACCACCCGACTCCCTAAGCTCCGCCGGACCACCAGCCGACGCCAGAGTTCTACCAAGTGACGCCTGAGCTTCCAAGTGTCCCTGAATTTTCTCTGACCACCAAAGTAACATTGGAATTCCATATACCCCTGACTTCAACCATACAGTTGACATTTATAATCTGATCACCCTCGAAGGCAAGTCGGCCCACTATAATCTACTGAAATTCTAGTTGAATCATTTTCAGCTGGACCAGGCCCCATGAGTTTTCCCCTTTTTAGGATTTTCCATGTAAAAAATTATGTGTTCTCTGTGTGTGAACTCCAATATTCATGCAACACTAAGATGTATGATAATCTCTCTAGCGTCGTGTATATTCTATCCCACAACAATCCTAAAAAAATTAGGATTATTTGATGTGGCTGTAGTTATTGACTTATCCTAATAGTAAATGTAAAATTATTACAGATAAGTTTTTTTTTTAATATTTTGAATTTTTAATTTTTTTTTTTAAAAAAAAAATTAAATAGCAATTTTTTGCCACATATCATATTGTAATAGATCTTATTATCTGAAGTGAAAAGAAATTTTTATCATAAAAAAAAAATGTCAAGAAGATGCATCGTTATAAAATATAAAAAGTAAAATTGTGTAAAAATAAAAAAAAATTAAAATGTGATTAAATAAAAACAATGATAGCCGGAAGTGCGTCAACAGAAAATGCAATAGCCCAATTAAAATGTGATAAAAAATAAAAAAAAAATTAAAATAATGAAAAAATCCCTCAAATAGACTCTTAGTTAAGATATCCAAATCAATTTTTTTTCAAATATTTTTATAAAATTGTAGGTTGAAAGTTCGGTTATTTTTAAATTTGGCGTTCAGTCTTTTGGTGTCCATGCTTTAAATTTTGATTTCTGTTTAGTTTGAGACAATTTTTTATTATTTTATAAAATAATTTTTTAGAAAAAAAAATAAATTAACAATTTTGATACTAAAAAATGCTCATAAAATATTAAAAAAATTATCTCAAAGAAAACCTTCGTCGTTATTTGCATAATGATTTTATAAAATGAGGGGAAGCTTATAAGTAAAAGTATAGATTTTTTTTTTCATATATATATAATGACTGATGATTATTTTTATTTTAATAAATAATACATTTTAAAAATATCATCAACATAATGATAATTATTCTTAAACAAAAATTATGTAACACATCTACACAATTTGTTGGACCGTTTGAAAGACGGTTTGATCGCGGAACCAGAAAAGCGATACCGATTTCTAATAACCAGGCAATTCAACCAAAAATCCTTTTCAGCTGTTTAGATCTGATCGGATGGCTTAGATAAAAGAACCTAAGCTTATATGAAACCAAAAAAACCCTATTATTCATTTGTTCAGAGATCTTCTCTGTTTTCCATATCGTGCTCAAGTCCTCTCCGACCGACTGTGAGTTCTTCAATTCTTCTCCTTGCATAGTATTATTTACTTTATATAATATTATATTTTTTTATGATTCATATTATGATTATGTTCACTTTTTATTATTTATTTATAAATAATTATATCATTATTATAACATTTAAATATAATAATTATTTATTACATCCAATCATCAAACCAATTACCTCTCCTTCCAATTCATTTTTCAAAGCCTCAGAAAATTGTTGAAAACAAAAAAAATAAAAAAATTTACTTTAGTTCTTCTTCTGCATCAAAAGAAATTAAAAATGCATAACATCATTATTTTTTATTTATTTATTTTTGTATATTAAGCAATCCAATAAATGGAAAGAGAATTGATGCTTTCCTATGGTAACAGTGAAAAGGAAAGAGGCCCTGGAACTCTCAAGTAAAAATTAATCATCTCAATGAAAAGGAAAGAAGATCGAAATTTTCCTATAGTAACAGGGAACGCAGGCACAATCTTGCAGATAATGACTTGATTAAAATTTGGCACCAAAGTATTCCATAGATTATACAGACCAAGAAAAAGGAAGCAGAACCTTTCTTTTTTTTTTTTTTCCTCAATCAATACAGGGGCAAAAACAAAGGCTAAAGTATTACAGCCAATTACAGAAACTTAGTTCAGCTGGAAAATTTTTAGCAGGCCTATTTACTTCAGCCCAATTGCAAAGGAGAGCTTGGGACGAGTTTTATTTTTACCCAAAAGTTTCATCTGGCTTGCCCTCTCCTCTTCCTCTTCATGTTTCTTCCTCCGCATGGCTTCTTCCTTCTGTCTTTGGAGCCGTTCCAATTCTTGGTAACGCTCTAACTCTTTCTGTTGCTGTTCCAGGGCCTCTCTCCTCTGAGATTCTTCGACCTTCCTACTATTCTCCTCCAACATTTTATCCAACTCCTCTCTTTCTCTGCGTTCTTGCTCCTACAAATCAGGTAGAAAATAACAAGAAAAGTGGAAAACAATTCAATAAAATAAAAAGATATGGATTCAATCAATTGATAAGTCAAATGGATCATTCGACTTGCATGTCTTTCAATGTCAGATTGCTATTATAGTAGTAACTCTCAACAAGTAAGAGTAAAGGAGATTGAAGATCAGAACGCCTAAGAAACTATACCATAATCTAATGCTGCAGATAATTTATGGAAGGATTACCTCAACAATAGCATATACTGCAATTAAGCTGTATAATGCTTTATTTTTTTTAACGGGTATAAATTGACCGAAAATTGGAAGTATTTGGGTGAAAAAAGCTTTGGAAAATTTTATTCAATATTTACTTTATTTTTTTAAATGCTTTTTGCTATTTCACTAATCAAGACTTTGATTGGGACAGCTTTCTTACCACTTTGCTTTTCAAACTGCAACCACAATTTCTGCTTGACTACTACTTTTTAGCTGCATTCAAATAAAATTTAGCTTTGCACTATAAAAAGTTGCTTCCTATAACAACTTTAAAAAATAACTTCTTCTACATCTGCTTTATAAAACAATAAGAAATATATCCCAAATAAAACTTAAATAACAAGATATAAGTCCATTCATAGAATTTTCATAATTTTCTAAAGTGGCGTAATTTATGTTTTGTTGCTTTAACTTGAACCATACAAAGGACAATTTCAAAAAAACAAAAAAAAACAAAACAAAAAACAAAAAACCAAAACAAAAAACAAAAAAACCAAAACAAAATATTTCATTCCCACAACAAGGAACTGCAAACAAGAAGAAAGACTCTTTCTGGTAAGTAGGTGAGATAGAAAGATTACTGACGTTGGAAAACTGTGATCATAATTTTTCCATTAGAATAAGCAACATGCTGTCACGGCCTATAACTACCAATGAAAAGAACCAGTTCTAGAAACAATTAAAAAATAAATTTAGTGTCAATTATGATGTTAGGAAAGTAGTAATCACTTAAAAAAAAGGTGTTGATTAGTACACACCGCCTTTTTCCTAGCTTCAGTAAGAAATGTCTCCTTTTCTCTCTCAAGTTGGGCATCAACCTCCTCAAGAAGCTTCTTTCGACCATCGGCAATCCGCTTCTCGATTTCCAATTTGACCTCCTCAGAGTTCAAAGTTTCTTCAACCATTTTTCTGATAGCTTCTTCAACTCTTCTAGCAGTTTCTTCTTCTAACAATTTCAATTCTGCTTCTTTTTGACGCCTGCTAAAAAAAAATAAAAGTTATAAAGGAATGCCTGCTCTTCAACAAAGCATTAGATAGGCCAATACCTATACATGTTTTTGAGGCCTCAAAGTTGCCTAAATTTAGCAAGCAGCATCACATGCTTCATTAACGTTGATCAACTAGACCATTTTCTTTCAGTCCATTCCCAATATTATGTACAAGCTTCATGTTTTTAAGGCATACCTTTAAAAAAGATTGCAGGTCCAAACAAATGAGATTTCAAACTGGTGTACAGAAGATAAACGAGGCACCTTAGGGATCATCAAATATAACAAGTAGAAATACAGCAGTAGCTTCCTTCAGAAAAGCCTGTGGAGAAGAATGTCAAAGTAACCTGTACCAGGTTTAAAACTGATCATGTAATTAATTCCTGCATCAATGATGGTTTCGGCACATTCAAAATACTATGTCTAGCTAAACTTGAAAACACAAAAGAATGTTCTATCACTCTTCTTTTTTTGCCACACTAATGGTTTGTTTTAAAGCCCTAAAAGCTCCTTGAGGCTAATGAAAGTAGCCAAAATGGAACAAAAAAGCCACTATTTCTCTTGTATGAATGGACATTAGAACAAATCCTGAAATGATATGTCGCTACATGAACCAGACATCGAAAGAAACACTAAGGACTTGTTAGGGATTCTTTTTTTGTTTTGTTTTTATTTTTAAAAAACATGTTTGTAGCGTTTTTTCTAGTTGTCTTAAGAAAAAAATTAATTTATGTTTAAAAACATTTAAAATAACTTTAAGAAGTTTGGAATATTAAAAAAAAAAAAACTAGCACGGCCAGCAGTCTCCAACTCGATAGTCACCGCAGCTGTTACCATTGGCTGCTGCTAGTTGCCGCCATTGCCTAGTTAACAATTGTCATCACTACCACATAAATAAACAATGATTTATTTTATTTTATATCAAAGCATAAACCAAAAAAAAAAAAAAACAAAAGCGGACTTCGGGCCTTAATTGATAAATACTAAGTCTAGAGAAATTTATCAGCTAGAATATAAATCTTAAAAGGTTGTTGGATGACCTAAGGTTTCATTTGGGATAATTTTTTTGCTACTTTATAAAACTATTTTTTGGTGCAAAAATTTTCAATTCAAAAATTTTTTGTACTAAAAAGCTATTTTAAAAAACAATACAGACGCCGTCTCAACAAATGAAGCCTGAATCTGATGTAAGATACTCCTATCAATTACAAATGCAATCCAAAGCAAATAACTACCCACCAACCAACATAAGGGAGAAGGGGTAAGAAAAAGGAATAAGAGCAAGCAAAAAAAAATAAATAAATAAATAAAGAGATCCTTAACACCTCACTCAGGCCTAGCAAATTTTATTTCATAATTGTTCCTTTGGTCAAAAGTGATTCATATAGGATCACAACTGGATGTGATTATCCACATGGCAATGTGCTCTCTCAGGTTAAAGGAGGAACAAAACCTTGACCAAACCACCAGCAAGGATGGGCAATCTGTCTATAGGTCAGATGACTAGACAATATTTTAGGTAGTCAAGGCATCACAAAAGGTCCTATAAATTATAGGACTATGTGAGATCATCACCAAAACAGGCTCAAGAATTAGGCTAAAGTATAACTTAGAAGAGTCTAAACTTAAGGATTATCAATATAAGTACAAATTTTCATTCCTTCAGCAACATCGAGTTATTTCGTTTCTACTTCAATCAATCCAGCCTACAATTTAAGATTCCCATTCATCTATTTTTGACAAATCATGACTAAGTGATAAAAAGAAGTCAGTATCAGTTTTCTTTATTTTTGAAGGAAATAACATGAGCCTCATAATCATTCACATATTATACAAATTGATCAGCATAAAGCAATAAAAAAAACAAATTACCAATAATCAACAAACATGATATTCAACGCACAAGACTCACGCATCTGATACAAATCTAAGAAATTAGACTCATAATTCCAAAGCACGTGAAGCATTCTACTCACCTCACGGATTTCAAAATTATATGGAATTGAATTAGTTATTTTTCGAATATACCAAGTTATAGACAACAAAATACCACAATTGGTGCGCTAGGGGAAATAACAATGTAGTATGCCAGACAAGTTCTTAAACATAGATTATCTGAATACCACATTAAACATTGCAAAATGCAATGCACTAGTCCAACTAATTCTTCGTTTGGGACGGCTTTGTTATTGCTTCTTAAAGCAGCTTTTTATAATAAAAATTAAATTTTTTTATTAGAAAGCTATTTTAAGAAGCAGTTAGAAAGCCGTCCCAAACAAAGCCTAAATATCGGTTGAGACTGCCAATGAGAGGAGAATCCAAAGAGGAAAGCTGGCAAGGATAAAAATGAAGAATCTAAAGGAGCCCATATCAGGCCAGGAGCATGGATTGGTAGGTAGAAATAATTGGCAGATATATTTACAAATAACAAGTCATACACTGCCATAAAGAGATCTTTCAAGGAGACAAAGGCTTCTAAAATTTTATTCCAAAGCCAAACTAAAATAAACAAGAAATAGGATGATAAATAAAAATAATTCGGTTTCTTAAAGGTATCCCAACAAAAAAGTCAAGCAGTGAAATTATGGATTTCTCATGAAATGATTAACAACAATGTGCAAAAATAAAAAATAAAAAATAACAACAATTTGCAGTATTTTGTGGTGCGGAAAAAACAACAACAGTCTTCATTCACCATTGCCAAGAAATCACGTAGGAATTGCACCTATGTTTTTTGAACAGCATTCCCAAACCCGGCCTAAGTATGATAAATCTTTAATTATACATGAAGAAGAAAAGAAACATAAGAAACACAAAATACATAAATACTTGAAATCTATTAACATTTGGCTCTTAGCCCAGCTGAAATTTGAATAGCATTGTATCAATTAGTAACAATAATTTAGGTGATTAGTAAGCCCTGAAGAAACACAAAAAAAATTTTGCGAAATGGTTTTTGGGATTCTAAAGTTTAAAAAGACTGTTTTTTCCCAAATCTATCAAGTTACCAGGCTTTGGTGTCTCCCCCCATACAGGCAGCATCTCCCACCATAAATGATTAACCTCATAGCATCTCAACATTATACAATATACACCAAAAGTTTATGCATTCCTTTATCTCTCCTCAAATGATTGACGACAAATTTAACATAAACTAAATCTTCAATTTATAGAGCAAGAAGCATGCATCCAATTCTCATATGCATCATAAATGAAAAAATGTATATCTTATAAAACAACCAATATGCTCATTAACATAAAAATACCAATTACTTTAATTTGCTACACCTAAGCATTATCAAATGCTCACAATTTGAAAATTACATTATTGCATACAATAGGAGGAGATTCCAAGTAACAGGATGAAGGCCTATGACTTTCTTATTTAGAAAAGGCCTTGTTTAATAAATAGGATTTGTATGGCAAATGAAATGCATTTTATGACATTGCCAGATCAGGATGGGGAATTGCAATGAAAAATACAATAGAAGTGTCATGAAATATAATCATGATCAAATGCATAAGATAGAATAAAAAGAGACTCGAAGGTTAAGGAGAAAATCAGAAACCTTTTCTTCTCTTCTTCTTCCTTTCTTAGTTTCTCAATGGAATTCGTGAGCTCAATTGACCGAACACTTGGACTTGGGGACTTCTTAATGGGAGACTGGGTGTTGCTCCTACTTCTTTGTCTTCTATGTCTCCTAAGAGATGGGGAACGACTTTTTCTTCTCCTAGGAGTGGGTGAACGGCTTTTGCGCCATCTCGGGGAAGGAGATGGACTTCTTCTCCTGATAATTAAAAATTACACAGTTAGTATTAATAATTATATGCCATATAAAGAACTTGGAAAACCTGGATTATGGTCTTCAACACAAACATCTAGAAATATAATATGTACAGTTACCTCAAGCATTGTTAAAGAGTAATCTTTGCATGCATGATCTCTAATCAAAGAAAACCCTGAAGTCCAAATCAAGCAAGAAAATAATAGATTTAAATTTTCTAAAAGTGTTATGCAGAAACTCAGTGAATTCATCAGCATAATTATGTGCATGATAAACTAAGTGAAATCAATCAACCTAAGAAGTTCGAAATAAAAAAAGACCACATTACAGATTATAGAGTAACAAAATCATTGGCTTCTACCACATTTCACTACACAATTACCATTAAAAAAAATCAGAGAAATGCATCAAATGCTATCTAAGAAATAAAAATAAGAATTGGCAAAGACAATGCTTACTAAAACGCTTATCCTTTTGCTCAGGTTCTGGTTCAAGTTCTAGTCCAAATATGGTACTTTTAGAACTTTCAGATGATAGGAAAACTCAGGAGCAGCATCAACAGATATCAGCCAACCCGTCTCATTTTTCAATATCAGTAATGCATAAGAATTTCAATAAACCCGAAGAGAATTTGCAGAATGTAAAACAAATTTGTGAAAAGAACATTTCTGTATTTCAAATAGTTAATTATCAAAACAAATGACAAAATGAAAAAGAGAATCAAACATCAAATAACACAATTATGAGATTATGTCCAAGTTTTAGGCAAATGCTATCTTTTTCTATCAAATAACTATTCATCCTTTATCCGCCACACCTATCCCAATAATAGTTGCATAAACCTAAAATTGTACTGGCCGCGAATGCCTCCATATAGCAGAAGTTGCATACAGCTCAAACTATGTCAAATACTTTCCACTCATAAACTGCTATTCACCCTCCTCTACATCCAGCTTATGTAAATTAATGGAAGTTCTGATTGTTCTTTTCCTTGCCAAGAATGATCAAATTTGACAGCTGTTGGGTATTGGTCCTAGATTTAGGATTGTATTTTGCTTAAGTTTCTTGTATGGCTTGTATAGCCATTGGTGTTGCCATTTGTATAGCTTTTGGGTGTCTATATATAGGAGCTCTTTAGGCTGTAATAGGGAGGCCAAGAGAAATAAAGAATTTATGCATCTCTCTATCTTCTTCTTCCCTCTCCTCCTCCTCAAGAAGCTCATGTAGGAAGTGCTTCTTCCTCTCTAGAGAGCAAAGATTCTACATATGGTATCAGAGCCACGGTAGTGGCGATCTCGAGGTGGAGGAGCCGGAGGTGGTTTTCTTGACTAAGAAAACGATTCAAGGCCAAGTGGAGCAGGCAATCTTGGTGGGGTTCGTCGGATTCGGCGAAGGGAGTAGCCATGCTCGGATGTGCGTAGGAGGCGGATGTCAATCATTTTGCGAGGTGGAAGCAGGTCCAGGCGGTCTTCCACGTGAGTTCATTAGGACTGGAAGAAGGCAGATCGGGGTTGAGCGGCGTCGGGCTGAGCGGTGTCAGGCTTGGGCTCTATTCCCGTAAACCGAAGGCAAGATCTAGCATACGCGGGAGTTTTCTGCGAGCTGGAGCAGACCGAAGGCACGTGTAGGGCCGGAACCTCATGCAGATGGCCGAATCGAACATAGGTTCGTTTTCTTGAAGGGAGAAGGATCCACGTACGGGTTGTTTCGTGCAAGGCTTCGGCTGGCTGTGGCGCGGATGGATCTTCCTAATCAAGGGTAGCCAGTGAGTGGCAAAGGGGCCGCGTGTGCTGCCTGGTGGAGGCGGTGCCAGGAGAAGCCGGTTCTTGTACTTGGTGCGGAGGCAGGTACGCTGGAGGCAGGAATAGACTCTTGATCTTGGATTTGATCAAGGTGGGCATTGCACGTTGCATGGGCTGTGCTTTCGTGGAGCTAGGAAACGAACAAGAATTCTTTTCTAAAAATGATTATGCAGAAGATGATGTCATGGTGACATCGGAAGTCATCCAGCAAGTTGAGAAGATAAAAGATTTTGAAATTATGATCTTGTAGCAGAAGATCGGATTAGATCTTTTTTTGAGGTCGAGTTTTGGACTTATGGTGGAATCCAGGATCTTTGAGGTGGAGTTCGGCCTGTTCTTGAGGAGCAGTGATGGGAGTGCGGGGCACTTGGAGGTGCGAGGTCGTGCGGCGCACGAGGAGATCGCATAGGAGCGCAGGGCACTGGTGAAAGACACACAGGGCGCTGGCCGGGCGCGCCAGTGCGGAGCATGGATTTGAGACGAGCGGAGCATAGGTGAAGGCGTTGGGCTCGGTGCACAGGTGGATACGCGCAGGATGTGGTTGGAATCAGACCACATGAGTGCAAGGCGCAGGCACGGGCTGGAGGCGTAGGACGCGGGCTGGAGGCATAGGGCGCGGGCACGAGGCGCAAGGTGCTGGTAGCTCCGGCTCCTCCACCTCGAAATCGCCACCACCGTGGCTCTGATACCAGATGTAGAATCTTTGCTCTCTAGAGAGGAAGAAGCACTTCTTACATGAGCTTCTTAAGGAGGAGGACAGGGAAGAAAAAGAGAGAGAGATGCAGAAATTCTTTATTTCTCTTGGCCAATATTACAGCCTAAAAAATCTCTATTTAAAGACTCCTAAAAGTTATACAAATGGCAACACCAATGGCCATACAAGCCATACAAGAAACCTAAACAAAATGCAATCCTAAATCTAGGAACAATACCCAACAATCTCCACCTTGATCTTAGATTTACACAACAAAAGATAACACTGTTCATAAAGAACAGCCAAAGAACAACCCGTCGATCTTCCTCGCCAATCAAGTCCACCGGACGGTTAACAAATTTCTCAAGAATTGTTCCACCATCTTCTTGAGTTTCCAGCCTCACGAGATCTAGCTCCACCTTCTGAAAGATCTTCTTATGTCGCACTGTGTCCAACGCAATCAATTCCCGAGCACCCCTTGTGTCTCGCTTCCGCGCCCTGTGCATCCACCAGCACCCTGTGCCTCGTGCCCGCGCCCTACGCCTCCAGCCTGCGTCCTACGCCTCCAGCCCGCACCCACGCCTTGCACTCATGTGGTCTGACTCCAACCACATCCTGCATGTATCCACCCGTGCACCGAGCCCTACGCCTTCACCTGCGATCCGCAAGTCACAAACCCATGCCCTGCACTGCAGCGTCCGGCCAGTGCCCTGCGCTCCTATGCGTCCTCCTCGTGCACCGCACGACCTTGCACCTCCAAGCGCTCCGCACTCACGGCAATGTTCCCCAAGAACAGGCGACTCCACCTTAAAGTCTCCAAACCGATCTTTAATCAAAGAGAAAATATCTCTGTCTTCTCATCATTAGTACTGATCACAAACTTATCAGCACCAAACTTCCTTCCAAACATAAGGGAAGTTGTCGTCCACCTAGTACCCATGCCGGTAAGCTTGCATCAACGCTGTCTGGCTGCAAGAAATCTTTGAATTAACGTCCACCTTCTCAACATACTAGATGACTACCGATGTCACAATGACATCATCTTCTTACACATGACAAATCCCGCTTGATCCAGAATGGAAACCACGACTGCACTTGTGCTTCCACTTAGTTCGATCCACCTGCAAGCAGTCGGACCTTTTCAACTCCGCAAGCCGTCTCTGTCAAACAACCAAAACCACCAAACAGGATTTGTTCTTGAAATCAAGAAACACCAGGCCTACCTGAAATACTTTCCACTCATAAACTGCTATTCACCCTCCTCTACATCCAGCTTATGTAAATTACTGAAAGTTCTGATTGTTCTTTTCCTTGCCAAGAATGATCAAATTTGACAGCATTAGTGCATTTAACTAAGTTTAGTAACACATACCATTAACAACAATAACAACAAAGTAAAATCAAACTTTGACAAATATCCATGTCTTGTAAAGTTGAAAAAAAACAGCTAAAATTTTTAAGCTCATTAAAATTAGAATGAGACAATTTTATGAAGCATAGGTTACGACATGATACTAATATTTCTCAAAATCAAATTGGATTCATGCCGGATAGGTCTATTATAAGCTATACATTTATTGAGAAATTTGATGGATAAGTATAAAGAGAATAAGGAGGATCAACATATGATATTTATTGATTTTGAGAAAGCATATGATAAAGTTCCAACATAAGTTATATGGAGAGTTCTAGAAAAGAGGGGTTAATAATGCTAATATTCAAGTCATTGAGGAAATGTATGCAGGAGCTATTACTTGTGTTCAAACACAAGGTGGGTTGACCAAGTATTTTCCTATTTCAGTTGGATTACATCAAGGATCAACCTTAAGCCCATATTCTTTTGCATTAGTATCATTAGTAGAATTCAAGTTATATGGTTGAAGTGGATGAATGCATCGGGCATGTTGTGAGATAGAAAAATCCCCATCAAACTTAAGGGAAAATTCTATAAGAATGTGGTGAGACCTGTAATGCTTTATGGCGCAGAATGCTGGCCATTAAAAGAGAAGCATAATATTAAGTTAAGTGTTGTAGATATGAGGATGCTCAGGTGGATGAGTGACTCTACTCTTAAAGATAGGATACGAAACGAGCCTATACGTGAAAAGACTTGGTATGTTAAGAAAAGGCTTTCCGATGACCCGATTAGAGGAGTAGATGTATTAGGTTTGGCTTATGTTAAGAAAGCTTGAGGTAGACCTAAAAAGACTTGGTTAAAAAATATTAAAAATGATCTTTTTTTTATTAGATTTAAATGAGAATTTGACTTTTAACACAATGGAGAAAAATGATTCATTAGCGGACCCACGTAGTCGGATAAAGGCTTGATGTTGTTGTTGTTTTTGTTGCTATAGAATTAAAATGAGCGTCCTTTCATGTGAATGCATCATATTAATGAATCAATTCAACATAGTAACCATAAAGAGGGCTTCTAGTCAGCACTCAAATTTTGGGGTGATGATCAAATATTATGTTTACACGTATTGTATGACTTTAATCGCTCCCATTACCAGGGACGTAATTATTTTAACTCCACAGAGACGTTTCTCCCAACCCATGATGAAGCAAAAATAAATCTTGACCAAGTATGTGACAGGAAGTAAAACTATGTAAAACATTAGAGGAAATAACGAAGCTTTTGTAATTAACAGGTTCATCCACCTATATGAATATGGAGATCTGCTCCGATCTCGTCTGCTTCTCCTGCTGCTGCTGTACCTATGACTAACTGGCGAGGGTGAACGCCACCGCCTGCTTGAAGGTGATCTAGAAACCGTACGAGGCATCGATATATGCCGCACCTAATTCCCTGACCGGTGCCCTAATCCAAGAATAAAAAATTCCACTCATGCAATCGATAAAAAAAAGGGGCCAAAACAAAAGAGACATATAGAAACAGTCACCAAACCGAGAGACGAGTTCGATCGATCTATCAGGTTGTAGAGGGTATATCATGCGGCGATGGAGCTTCCGAACTATAAAAAGAAGGATATTCAACCTGATCAACGCAAAACCGAGAAAGAAGACGGAAGAGATGGAACCAATTAAAGGAAAAATGATCAGGAAACCGACCGGTGAACAAAATGATCACAGCAGCAGCCGAAATCCAAGGGTTTTTCTGCCGTAAAGGATAGGAAAACGGTGCCTCGTCAGCACAGAATAATTAAAAAGAGGAGCGGTGAAACTTCTTAGGCGTAATCACTCATCACAAAATATATATATATATATATTTAAGATATTGAAGTTGATGATTTCTTAAAGAAATAATTTAAGTTAATATTCTAATTAAATATTAATTAAAATGAGTTATAAATTATTAAATTTATTATTAAATAAATATAATATATAAATGCATATTAAAATTAATGTTATGTTATTTTTAAAAATGTTAATATTTACCTATCATTAAAAAGAATTCTTATTCTTCTATATTTGAAAAAAAAGAGGGCTTTTAATTAATTGGTTGATTAATTATATACACACACATGCTTTTTTTAATGCTTTCAACTATATATATACACACGCGTGTATTTAATACTTCAAATGTTCAACAGTAACAATAAAAATAAGAGACTATGTTGTCATACTATTTGTACGAAAATTTAATGCATATACAGACAAAAGAGAAGTGCCAAAATCAGAAGTCACATCCAATGTTTTCGTGAGAAATTTGAGAAAAGGAAAATCAGTATTTGATCATTCAATTAATATCCTAAAGTTTGCGTTCATCCTTCAAATATTAATTTGACCTTATCTCGTCTTGAATTGAATCAATTTTGTTGTCATCGAGTTCTTCTTGTCACTACGTTAAAATTGATTATAATTTTATTGAAATTAATTATAAAGATTTTTAATATAAACATTACGTGAAAATTTATGCTAAAGAAGTGATTTTTGTAAGTTATATCAATAAGTATATATTTGAGTAAGACTTATTATTCTCCTTATCAATAGCCAAATAGTTGGAAATTTATGATATTAATAGTTATCGTCAGTATGTTTGAGATTATCAACACCCAATTGAGCGGCCCAAAATTGACAAGCACCCGTATCATACATAGCAAGCTTATAGTTGTTGGTTCATCATATCTCACAATTTCGAGAAATTAATAGTATCATGCAAAAAAATTTGTCATTTTAATTCAATAAGAGCATGATTTTACAGTTATGCTTGGCTCGTAATCTCTGAACTCGGCAACTCTGGTGAGGCAATGGAAGAGAAAATGCATAAGAGGAAGGTGGTGATGGTGGCAGAGGTACCTCATATAGTTATCGTCCATATGTTTGATCAAATACAAAAATTAGTAAACTGAGTGAGATGCTCTACAAACTCTCCCCTCTCTCTATCTCTTACTCTCTTCTATCAATTCTATTTGCATCCTTCTATCGTATTAGTAATTACACAACGGTGGATGACATTTGATGTGTTTTTTTAGGGTTTTAATGTGTTTTAGATTAAAATGTGGTTTTGCTCGATCCAAAGTTGTGCATGGATGATAATATGGAAATTATTTGCGAATTGAATCACACCTGGATGAGAGAAAGAGAAAATGGAGAGAG
>NW_021318515.1:386964-417284 GCF_001605985.2 Dendrobium catenatum
TATATATATATATATATATATATATATATATATATATAAAGAGAGAGAGAGATAGAGAGAGAGAGAGAGAGAATCTTATGAGGGGGAGTTTGCGATATATTCACAAAGGTTATTCCAAGCAAGGATTTAAGTCGTCTTCTCTAATCGTCGTCCTTGGCTCCTTAGTGGCTCTTGGGAGGTCTTCGTCAGCTCTAGATTAAGGTTCTCTACCTACTTCAGGAGGAAGCAAAAGGAGTTGGGGTTCTCTATCTACTTTAGGAGGAAACAAAAGGAGTCTGGGTTCTTTGCCTCATCGAGGTCAGTGAAAAAGATTTTGTAAGGGTTTCTCCACATTGCTGTGGGAGCAAAATGAGAGATACTACGATTTTAGTATAATACTTGGAGGGTGCCTCTGATGAGTGGACGTATGTCAGGTTGACCGAACGACTATAAAATTTGGTGTGTTCTTTCTTATTATTGTTCCACATTTTAATTTATGTACTATAATTTCCTGTGGATGATTGTATGGTTAAGCCTATGATTGATTTTGTTAATCGCTTCTGCATCAAAGGTTGATCGTATTTGTTTTAAAATATTCAAAAAGGTTTCAAAAAGATTTTGCTTTTTATTTATTTTTTTTAAAAATCACCAATTCACCCCCTTCCCATCTTGGTTAGTCTTGGACTAGTTCATAAGGGCTTTAACAACCCTAATGAACTTTCACCTTCTCCCTTCTTCGTTTCCTTCCCAAACAAGCCATGATCGAAATGGGGGTGGTGGAGGTGCTGGGGGTGCTTTAGTGCTTAGGATTTAGAATAAAAAATATTATTTATGACATGGTGTCATAACGCTCAGATCCAAAGCCGCAAAGTTGCATGTTCAATCTAGAATCATTGTAGAACATAGGTTTTAATGCCGCAGAGGCGATTTCTTGTGCTGTTGCTGTCAAATGCTGACACCTCAGTGTCGTAATGCTCCAATTTAAATAGAAGTTCAAATAGTTCATTTTAAAATACATTTTGATATTTTTGAGTTGTTACACCTTGTATTTGATAAAGTGAGTAAAATGAGTTATGAAATAACAACAAGCATTAATCCCACTATACGGGATCAATTAGATGAATATTTTTTCTCCATTATGTAAAATTTCTCATTTCAATATAATTAAAGGTTATTTTTAATACTTTCTAACCAAGTCTTTTTTATGTCTACCTCAATCATTCTTAGTAATATTATCTAATACATCTAATCTCCTAAAAAGGTCATTAGAAGCAAATGTTTTATGTGACCAAACCATCTAAGGTGATTGTCTTTAATCTTATTTAGCACTAGAGATGCTCCAACCTTTTCATGAGTATAATAAGTTCATGAAACAAAATTTAAAGAAAGAGGCTTTTATGTGAAATTAAATGTCAAATTTTATGAATTTTCATTCTTGATCTTAACCTCAGACCCCTTATTTAAAGACAGAGGATTCAAGCGTTATCCAGTTAGAATGATTGACCGCAAAGCATGTGTAAGTAGCTTTTCAAGTACATCATTAAATCTCCGAGTTCAATCCTCGATTGATGGTGAAATCTATCAAGTTCGAGTACATTAGGGGCAAGGGAATTTCAAGTGGATCATTGAAAGGGGTAGAGAATAGATAAAACACCAATGGAAAAAAGTACTCTATGTTGAGTTGGAACTAACACTGAGAGACGAAAGCTAGGAGAGGAAATGGGGCTAGATATCCCAATAATCTTAACCATAAATAATGTATACTAGCTAGTCGCTATGCATATTTACCCATGCAGTGTTGTAGCTAACATATTAATCATCCCACCTAAGAAGTACATTTGTGAGAATGAAACTCAAAAGGAGCACAAGCAATGATTACATGTTATGAATCCTCTTGAAACAGAGGAGTGCCTTTGAAAATAAAGATTCATGTGGTGTATATATGGTTGTAGCTAGCTTGTGCCGTAAGATGTTGGGTTAAGTTCTGCAATGAACACAACACTCATATTTAGTTTTCGCCATTGATTTTGGAACCATAAACAAACTGACGATGATAAGCTAGAGGAAGGTGATATTAACGTCAAATAATCATACACCTTATGCCTTGGATGACATATGTTATAATGGTAGGGACAAAGGGTCAAGATCCCAGGAGGGTGAGCTATCTCCAAAACCCATCCTCGATTCCAGTTTCAAGTTGCAACTTGCCATCATAAAGCTAGAATTGCTAGTAATCATCTGTCAGCCATACAATAGTGAATTCATTCCTAGGCCTTGTACACATTGCCCGTCACACTATGGGATCTGGCCATTGTCGAATTTGTTACCTTAACCACAAGGAAAGGGATGCCAAAGGCAGAACTAGTGAGTTGAGTGATGTCGTAACAAAATAGTTGTACAAGAAGTTGTGGTTGAGATTTTGCTTGATGTTGCAGAGTATACATTTTAATATATAACATAAAGAAGGAATGTGATGATCATGTTGTAGTTAATCGTGTAGCGGGAGAGTTTACTTGGTGAGCCTGAGGTAGCTCCAAGTGAGCAAGTCTGTTTTATTGTGTAGTTGAATCCTTTACGATTAATTTGGAATTCTTGGCAAATACCCTTAGTGAGTTATTGTCGATTAGTAGGTACATTGTGCAATTACACTCAACATATTGGTAAGTACTTAAGTTGAGCACTTTTGGATATTAGTAAGTACTCACGGTGAACACTTTTAGAAAGAAGATGATTTTATGAGTTATTTGATCAAGTTTGACAGTTTAACATAAAGGACCTAGTCAAGGCTAGCATTCATGAGACTTGTTGGTTATATGGTAACTTGCTAATGTTAAGGATTTGTGCAACTTCCCATTTTGAAGGAATCGAGTAATTCTCAAGTTGGCAAAATCTAATTTGTGAGTGGGTAATCCAGTTCAACATTCAATGAGTTTCTAAGCTCAATGTTTTTCCATATCTAGGCTTGATTAAATTAACTTAAGTGAATTGGTGTGTACATTAGTTCTTTAATTCTTTATATCTTTTGAAAATAAATTAAAAGGACACAAGAGCAAAATATTGCAATCCAATTCAACTTGCCCACCGCCCCTGTCGCCATACCCCAAACCCTAGTTGCAGTCACAAATATATCTAAAGTGTTGGAATCAATGAAATGCTTGGATTCTTGACATATATTTCACAAGTCAATAATTGTGTTGAACTTCATTCTTTGAACTTCATTGCTCGATATTTTGGAAACTTGAACAATTCTACAACCCATCTTTTTTCTAAAGTGAGGAAATTCAAAAGAGTCTTGACCTCAAGTATTATCAATGAGCTTCAAAAAGGATTTATTTTGAAGCTTGTTTAGTGGTCGTCTCATGTTAGTAGAGGGTTCATCAGTAAAGAAACATTTATTCAAGAAAGTAAAACATCGATGCAACTGATGAAAAGCTTGAAGAAAAATTGAGCTCCACTTCTTTCATAACCTTTGAAGGCCTCAACTCTTCAATAACACTAAGATAGTTTATTCAAAAGCCCAATATAGAAAGACAATTTCTGCTTTGACCAACCATATTAAAAACATTTCAAGTTATTAACCACTAATACAAAATTCATAAAAATGCCATCATTAATTTTGTAACATCTCAAACTTTTGATTTGGAGTTCCTCTCCCTTTTTATTCAAGAAAAATTGATTATGTAAAGCCTAAACATTTTGGCACCAAATCTATTCAAACACTAATATTCTTTTCACTCAATCTAAATGACCCTTCCACCATCACCCTAAAAGATCTAATCATGTTGTTATTCATCATAAAGATCATGTAGTTATTACATTATTTTATATAAAATAATGTCAAATTTACCCTAAGAAACTAAAGGGAGAACTTCCCAATTTCATATGATGACTTTGCTTAAAGTTCTTTGAAGTCCCTCTCATAGTGGGGGCATGAACTGAGTTATAATGAAGACCATGATGTAGTACCTTGACAAGATTGATTTCATTGGCAACATGGGAGCTATAATGGATGATGACAATGTTTTTAATGCTTGAGGGTAAAACTAATTTTTAGTTGAGGTTATGAGCGATAAGTATATTAATGCCAAAATTGGAGGGAAAGAGAGATCATTAACAAGTATGAGCTTAACTAGACTAAAGAAAATGCCCCAAGAAGTTTGCACTTAATGAAATTTTCAACCAGGAATCTAAGTTCATATTACTAAAGAGAATGAACATTCAGAGACACTTATCTCAATGAAGAACTTGAGCAAAAAAAAAGTACCATAGAAAGAAAATCATAGTTTATAGTGCTATGATTTGTAGTACTACATTTATTACAGGGAAGGAAAAGAAGTTTTCCATCATGTTTAGAGTATGATTACAACATTGCATAATGATTGTGAAAGGAGAAGATGGGTATATAATTAAAGGAACTTGAAGAGAGAGGTGTCAAACAAGACTCCAATGAGAAGTTATGATAAGATTTACATTCATAGAGGACTTAGAGAGTGGGAGAGAGAGAGAGAGAGAGTGAATAATGATTTAAAATGAATTTAGAAGAAGAAAGGAGGAAAATAATAAGTTTTAAATACTTGAAGTTTCCTTAAATAGTTGTTGGTGACAAGACTAGCATCAAGGCATAACATGATTGATGATCATGTGTAGATTAAGAGAGGATGGGTTTCAATGACCTAGGTATATGCTAATACATGACTTTCATGTTTCACGATGCACGACAAGTGTTGGTTGGTGACATTAAAGGGTGATAGTTCCTACTTGACCAAGCCATGAGATGATTTGCCGAGGGTCTTAATGATGCTGTAAAATGGGTGTCACTATAGAAAAATCACCTATTACCGGCGACATTTTCCGACGGAAATTGATCATTTTCTGGTGGCTTTAGAATTTACTGGTGGCTATCTGGCTCCATTTGGCCACCGAAAAAATTAAAACAAAATTCAAGAAACCTTGTGCCCGGTTGCCCAACCACCCAAGCTACCACTGACTGCCCAGATGCCTTCCCGAGGCCAGCTGCCAGCTTACAAAGCACCCTGCCCGCCCACCCATACGCCTTTCAATGCTGCCCACTCTCTTCCCGCCGAGTTGCCAGCTGACCACCCGCCCAACTGCCCAGGCGCGCTGCTCGCTAGCCCGAACGCCTTCCCGTGCTGCTGAAAAAAATTTAAAAAAATTAAAATTTAAATAATAATTTTAAATTTAAATCTTTTTACTTAAGGAAATAGTTAAATTAAATTAGTTAATATAATTTTGAATCTTTTTTTAATCATTTAAATAGTTAAATTTTTAATCATTTTATTTAAATTATTTAAAATCCACCGAAAAGCTAGAAAAGCCGTCGGAAAATTACGTCGGAAAGAACCGCTGGAAACATCCATCAAAAAAGCTGTCTCATTGTGTTTCGTCGGAAAGCCGCCGGAAAATTGATCGCCGTCATGCCGCTAAAAAATTCCGCCGGTAATCGATAATTTTCCTGTAGTATGTCAGGATCTAGATATGAGTTAATTTGAATAGTTGATACAAGGTTCTTGATATAGGAATGAGTTGAGATTATTTTTATAAATTAAAAAAGATATTATCATCATTTATTTGTCAAACACTAGCTATGTTAGTTACCAGTATTGATTAACATGATAGATTGTAAGTTTAACAAAGGCAATTTTTTTAGTGTTTTTATATAATAACAAGAGTAACAAACTAGATAGCTGACATTCTAAGGAAAAATGAAGAGCAATGAAACAAAAATGAAAATAACCTTTATATAGTAGAAACTAAATTAATCCTTTATCTTATCGATGATAATGAAGATTACTTCAACAGGCAGTCCGTTGTGAATTTGATCTTCTTTTTCTTAAAATTCCATTTCAAGTGTTGCATCACTAACACTTGAGAGATCTTAATTGGGTGCATGAGATTATAGGAAGAGTAGAAAACTCAATAAGCAATTATTTATTCAAGAATCAAGTGCTTAGTATTATACGGAACTCTCCATTTACATGACTAATTAATCGAAGATCTGGATTACAATATCTAAACATTTTGCAAATAACCATGTTAAGACCATTGAGATGTTCCTTAAATAACTTGCTTAAAAATTTGAGGCAAAACTCTATATTTATATTCATTGTTTAGGGTTTAGAAAATTGAATAAAAAGTAGATTATTGTATAGAGAGATTGTGTAAAATCTTTTATGGGCCATAATATTGCTCTTTTAAAATAAGTGAAATCAACAAATTTATTGTAAAACGCCTAAAATCTGCTGTTTTCGTCGTTGCTGTTCAGCTTCGTTGCTTCGCAGGAGGTGTTGAGATTGCAGGCGTCGCTTCTTCGGCTCCTTCGTGGCTGTTCGACTTTCCCCTTCTGTCGGATCGGAAGTTACGACATTTTGTTCGGAAGCAACAACGGGAGCTCGCTAGCTGTGAAGGGCTGAGCAAAGAGTTTTTTTGGTGGAATAACTGACCTAGGTTGCTGTGAAATTGCACAAGGAAGACAACGAAGATGATCATCCCTGTTCGTTGCTTTACATGTGGAAAGGTGATTGGCAGTAAGTGGGATACATATCTCGATCTTCTTCAGGCAGATTACTCCGAGGGCGATGCTTTAGATGCTCTTGGATTGGTCCGTTACTGCTGCAGAAGAATGCTTATGACTCACGTTGATCTCATTGAGAAGCTTCTCAATTACAACTCACTTGAGAAGACTGAGCCAAACATTTTATTTCCTTGGATGATATGACTGCTAAGGTCAAAATATCTATATTGTGTTAAAAACATTGTGTTTGCTGTGTTTTAGCTTGGAGTAATTTGATGTTTGATTTGACTTGGACTAAATGTTGTAGACTTGTGGGGGCCAGGGATTTTTTTTTTTTTGAAATATTCTATGTTTTGCTATAAAAAATTTTTTTTGTAAAACGCCTAAAATGTGAACACGTTTAAGAACTCCTTGAAAAAAAAAGAGAGAAAAAAAAAAAAGATAATTGCATTGCTTGCCCACTGATTGGTACTTCCAACCTCTTTTTGTTTCCATAGTTGAGCGCTAGAAGCGTCCATCAATTTGTTCAACTAAGATAATGAGCATAGCTATGGAAAAAATCATTACGTGCGGGTTCAGATTTGTCCGGAGACCAATAAAATTGCGCACCGGACGATTCTCCCATCCGGTGTCCACAAAGAATAATCGCTCGAGCTATGGAGTGCAAAATGGGACTTCAGCCACATTCTCTATGATCATGCCAACTAGGTCATCCAATGATTTTTACAAGTAAAGGGCATTTTAGGACTTTTAATAATTTATAACTATTTTGTCATAATAAGAACTATTTGAAGTGCAAGATCAACATTAGGCATAAATAGGGGCGGAACACCGTTTAGGTCGAGGGAAGGGGGGCGCTAAAAAAAATATTATTATATGATTCCTTAGGTAATTTGTCCCCCTGCATCTATATTACAAAAGTTTTTAGGCAATTGGACCCCCGATATATATTTATGAAGCGCATGACAACGATCAAGCATATGAACAAATAGGGATCGCTATTGACCCATTTTCTTGTAGTGAAAGGTCGAACCAAATTCGAGGCAACACCAATAGTTACTTATAAGTTGGCACATAGGCACAAAGATATAGGATTTTTAAAATATGTTCAAATGTGAAATATATCTTTGATCTCGGTACTTCCTTAATGACATTCAAGACAATTGATGTTGGCTATCGCCAATATTTCTTGGGGTGTAAAAATAATGTTGATCGACGCCATTATAACTACTAGGCGACCAAAATCTATAAATTAGTTGAACTTTTGGGTTGGCTCTCTAGCTTACAAGAACATAGATGCATTTTAATGATGTATTACATTTGAATGCAGTTGATTATGAACAGCTCATGTTCAGATTTACCATGGAATGCCCAATCTATTTGTAATATGAAGCCAACCATATAAACACTTCCCTTTATTTGCAGGAGAAAACATTCTTACAATGAAACTATGCTGAACCTTCTACAATATTATAGCAAACTGTGAAAAAATGCGAAGGTATCAAGAAATCTTTCGCAACAAAAACTCCGAGTTGAAGAAGCTGGAGAACATGCTCAATCGATTATTACTATTCATTTGAACCTGATAATTTTCTGAAATTCCTTGATAAATAAAATAGGACGTTTTTTTGACGAAGTTTGGCTGAAGTAAAGTGAGTATCCAGTGTAGTTTTCTTCAGGGACTTATGTTTTGTTTGTGATGGCTTTCTTACTGCTTCATAAAGCAGCTTTCTAGGACCAAAATTAAAATTTTTATACTAAAACATTGCTTTAAGAAGCAGAAAGAAAATTGTCCCAAACGAAGCCTTTGTTGGTCACAACATTAGCAGTATAAATTCAAAAGTCTCCAATACTCTCATCACTATGTGGGTTTTTATCATTATCATCATTAAAATGAAATGCTTTCTCTCCTCTTTTATCCTTCAATCAACATGCTCCTAGTCTTACTCCTATTCATCTATTCAACTATCTTCTTCTTCTCTAAACAATGAAAATTAATAAGAATATTAATTAAGATTTAAAATAATGAATGTTGATAGTTATAGCTCCTAGTCTTACTCCAAAATAGTCATCTTCAAATATTTTTCTTTTTTATCTCTTATTTTACTTAATATAAACAAATGAGTTAATCCTTCAATAACCAACCGAATTCTCTTTTTCGTATAACTTAGTTATATGTGCCACACATTGCTGATGATCATGTAAGATTTATACTTAGATAGCAAATTTCTATAATTCTGGAATGCAATCACCAAATTAAATCAATCATTAAACTAAATAAAAAACACACATAATTAACATAATATATAATTTTGATTGAATTTAACTAGTAAATATTAAAAATCATATGGGGAAATTTTTTTTTAACCAGATCATTAGCTTGTTGTAATCAAAATACTTGTCAAGCTAAAGCTCTCACTTCTCATTAATTAATTTTCAAATTTCTTTGTAATTGGACTGCTCTCATCCTAAGTTCCTTGCTATAAACTCCTTTGCCTCAGTCATCGTATTATAAATAAAATTCATATCAGGCTTTTTTTTCTTTGCATCAATTATTCTTTAAACATGAACAAAGGGCTTATTTAGTATTATAGCATAAGTCACACTTAAGCAAAACCTATCACTAAAAATAATTTTCCCAGCTTTTTAGTCTTTGGGCTTCTTAGCCCAAACACAATTTAACCATTTGTAGGATCAGATATGCCACAACAAATTTAATAGTCAATGGTCATGTCAGTTATTTTTAAAAAAACTTTTTCATCAAAGCCAAAAAACCTAGCCAATTATGATTGTAATGAACTTGCTAATCTTTTTGGACTTTGGTCTAAGCTTTCATGTGTTGAGGCAACTCTCCATAATTTTTCAAGAACTAATTATATGCAATATGCTGCATATGGAGTTCAATACAGATGTTTTCTCTCCATAACTTGGATTATTTGCTTTATTCACAGTAACCCAAAAAATATACTCGGAATCCTTCACCTGTTCCTATGCATTACAATATTAACAACAACATCAAGCCTTTGTCCCACTATATGGGGTAGGTTATATGAATTCTTTTTCTTCATTGTGTCATGTTAAAAGTTAAATTACCGTTTAAATTTAATAAATAAATATCATTTATAATATTTTCTAACCAAATCTTCTTAGGTCTACCTGATCCAATGCATTAAGAAACTTAAAAATTTTGGTTTTATTGGGATTGTTGATTAGAATTTCGATCAAGTTTCTTTTTTGATTATTAGATAAACCATTAGATATGATTGTGATGGCAGTCTATCTATGAGTTTTTTTTTTTTTTAATCTCGTCAATAATTTTCTCAATGCTATTCTTCTTCACTACTCATGTTTTGAGCTTATACTATGACGGAGGTTTAAGGCCTTCACCATAGGAACATATAGAACAAATTATGCTAAATAAGATGGGGAATTTGCTACATTAAAATAGAATAACATTTTCATAGAAGAATCGATTGATGTTCATATAGACATGTCTGCCAACATTTTTTACATTTTAAGGAGAAATTCAATGGGATACGTACCCTTGCGCGCTCCATCATCATTATCATCCTCTACATTCATCAAATATTAGTTTATTGGTCATCATGTATCTCAATTTGACATTTGTGTCGGGGAGTAACTGAAGGATTTAGGATGTTTAATTTAGATGGAGTTTTAATATAAATAAAATGAGTTTTAATCATATATTTTATTTATCATTTATTTTAAAAATTAGAAGAATATTTTAGCCGTACGCCTTTCGGATGTTTAGATGGAGTTCTTGAATTACATGATCATTTGGTAACACTTTAAATACTATGCTATAATGATGTTATTAGTCAAATTCTTCAAGTTCTTTTCTTGATCATATTGTTACAGCTATCTTAATTGCCTATATATATATATATATATATCCTAACCTCCCGATGGCTACTTCATCCTCTGCTACATCTCACGCAGATGTTCCTACACCTCTCTCCGCCGACAACTACGCGCTCTGGCAATCGCAAGTTCTTAAAATCATAAGAGCGAATGGATTTGAGTCGTTTCTTGACTCAAATGTCGCTGCTCAGCCTCAGTTCTTGACAAGCCCGGACGGATCACAAACTACGACGACAACCTACGCTCAATGGACACTAACGGATCAGAATCTTGCTGCTGCCATCTGTTCCACCATTTCTCCGGCGGTTCTTCCATACATCATCAATCTTGATTCTACTTCTGCCATCTGGTCTACTTTAGAAGCAAGATTTCAGGCCACCAATCGATCTAAAGTAATCCAATTAAAGAACGAGCTTCACAATATCGCTCTCAAAACATCTACTATGACTCAATATCTCACTGATATTAAGTCCCTAGTAGATCAAATTTCTGCCGCTGGGTGCACTGTGGATACTGAAGACGTTATTCTGTATACGCTCAAAGGTCTCCCACCCTCATATCAGCCGTTCAAAACTGTGATTCGGACCATGCAAACTCCCTTAACTCTTGAAAATATCTACTCATTACTTATTAGTGAAGAAATTCACCTCAATACTGACAATCCACACCCTCAGCAAATTTCAGATTCTACTACAGCTCTTTATACGTATCGTGGGCGTGGACGTCGCGGCAAGGGCAGATCATCTCAAACTACGTCTCGTTCCAATGCTCCGCTCCCTATTTGTCATATTTGCAACAAAAAGGGGCATTCAGCATCTGAATGCTGGCATCGCTTCAACCAACAATATGTTCCTCAATCAGCTCCATCAGCTTCCCGAGCAATGATCGCTAATTCAGATAGTTCCAACTCCAACTGGTTTCTTGATTCAGGAACCTCATCGCACTTAACTCACTCACTTGACAATCTGTCGCTGGCTACACCATATCCCGACTCTGACAGCATCACCATTGGCGACGGCAGATCTGTCAACATAGCAAACACAGGGAACGGGTTGCTTCCAACACCGTCTCGTATGCTTAACCTGTCACAAATCCTTCACTCTGCGTCTCTTCATTATAATCTTCTTTCTATTTCCAAGTTAACTCAAGATAACAATATTTTTATCATTTTTGACTCATCTGGTTTTGTGATTAAGGACTCGACGACGCACCAAATCCTTCTTCAAGGCCCTTGTAAGAACGAGCTGTATCCCATCAGTGCTCGGACATATTCTTCCAGCAACAAGGCCCTCACCGCTGCCAAAAATACAGCCCAAGCATGGCACATGAGGCTTGGACATCCCAGTCTTCAAAAGACAAGGATTCTTGCGGCTGCATAATCGCATTTGCATATTTCTACTTCTTCTTTTACTTGTCATTCATGTAATAAATCAAAAAGTCATAAACAACCATTTCACAAATCTGTTAATCGCAAACATTCGATTTTGGAATTAATTCATTCGGATCTTTGGGGTCCGGCTCCTGTTGCTTCTAATACTGGTTTTTTGTATTACGTTATATTTGTTGATGACTATTCCAGATTCACGTGGATCTTTCCGTTGCATAACAAGTCAGAAGTTACTGCGATTTTTATTCAGTTTAAAACTTAAATAGAGAATTACACGGGAAAGAAAATTAAATCTATAAGGACCAACGGCGGGACCGAATACTTAAACTCTTCCCTTCGTAATTTTCTCACACTTAATGGAATCACCCACCAAGTTTCGTGTCCCTACACTCCGGAGCAAAATGGAGTTGCAGAAAGAAAGCACCGCCACATTATTGAAACTACACGATCGCTTCTTGATACTGCCTCAATTCCTTTTCAATTCTGGCCGGATGCTGTCATCACATCCGTATACCTCATTAAAAGACTTCCCTCCTCATCGAATGATCAACAAACTCCGTTTGAGTTACTTTACCATCAAAAACCTGACTACACTACACTCAAAATGTTCGGATGCCAATGTTTTCCCCTGTCACCTCCTCACACTCGACACAAACTTCAATCCAAGGCTCATTCTTGTGTGTTTCTTGGCTACTCGGACACCTATAAAGGCTACAAATGCTTACATATACCGTCAAACAAGGTAACTATTTCAAGAAATGTATCCTTTGACGAATTCAGTTTCCCGTTCGCTCAACAGCATGATGTTCCTCCTCATCAGTTGTCTCAATCCTCAAATCCTTTCTTATTGCTTCCAACATCTATTTCTCTTGTCTGCGCCCAGCCTAGCATTAACGCCAAATCTACCACTACTTCGGACTCTCACACATAATTCATTAACACTTCTCAATCCTCTGCTTCGCTCCAGCACCCACAACAACCGATCATACCTACTCACCCAATGATTACTCGCAGCCGAACAGGGTCCCTTCGTCCAACTGTTCGTCTTGATTTAATTCACAACAAAGAAACATCTACTACTCCTCATCAACCCAGTTGTTATACCAAAGCTGCCAAATACATGGTCTGGCGTCACGCGATGGTCGCTGAATTCCTTGCTTTACAATAACAAGGTACTTGGAGCCTTGTCCTACCGCCTCACAATTCTAATATTCTCGGATCTAAATGGACGTACAGAACGAAATATCATACGGATGGATCAGTCGCAAAGTACAAAGCACGGCTGGTTGCTCTTGGCAATCACCAGGAATATGGATTAGATTACAAGGAAACCTTCAGCCCAGTCGCCAAGCTACCTACAATTCGCATTCTTCTAACCATTGCTTTACATAATGATTGGAAGGTGAATCAACTCGATGTCGCAAATGCATTTCTACACGGACCCTTATCCAAAACCATTTACATGTCGCAACCAAGGGGATTCGAAGACACAACACATCCTAACTACGTTTGTCGTCTGCACAAAGCTCTCTACGGCCTTCGTCAGGCACCTCGCCAATGGTACAACACTCTCACCACTTTTCTCACTTCCATCGGGTTTGTTCACAGCACATCTGATCCATCCCTTATTACTCTTCGTCGTGATTCCATTCAAGTCTTCCTTCTCATCTATGTCGACGACATCTTGCTCACGGGAAATCACCAAGATACTATTACCGATATTCTCCAGCAGCTTAATTTAAAATTCTCTATGAAACATCTTGGAGAAGCAAGTTCGTTCCTCGGCATTCACATCTCCCGAACCAAGCAACAGTATTTTCTTTCATAGAAACATTACGCTCTATCCATTCTTCAACAAGTACATCTTCAATCTTACAATCCTCTTTCCAATCCCTCGTGCACGAAATTACCTGATCCTATACCACAAGAACCCACGCTGTCCGATCCTAGCGTCTACAGGAAACTCATCGGATCGCTTCAATATTTAACGATTACTCGTCCGGATATCTCCTATAGTGTTAACCTGTTGTCCCAGCATATGCATGATCCTCTTCTCGAACATGGATATCTGCTCAAACGATTACTTCGCTATGTCAAAGGTACGCTTCATTTCGGACTACCAATTACAAAATCTAATCTTATTCTTCAATCTTTTTCAGATGCGGACTGGGCTGGTGATCCTATTTCTCGCAAATCAACATTTGGCTACTGTTCCTATCTCGGCGAGACACTCATTTCATGGTCCGTCAAAAAGCAACTCACGGTAGCTCGCTCTTCTACCGAGTCAGAATATCGAGCCTTGGCGTCGCTAACGGCAGATGTGATTTGGCTCAGACGGCTTCTTCAAGACTTCGGCATCACCTCCACAGCCCCTACGAGCATTTTTTGCAACAATACCTCGGCCATAGCTCTTGCTAATAATCCGGTGTTTCATGCGCGGACAAAGCATGTAGAGATCGATCACCAGTTTATTCGCGATCATATTCATCAACAACATATTCAGGTTCTTCCCATTTCTACAATCGATCAAGTCACCGACATATTCACCAAATCTTTATCTACGGCACGGTTTCACAAACTTCGACTCAAGCTCGTCCATTTAAGAGGTCGCGCCGCATGAAAGATGATTCAAATATGAGTTGAGGGGTTCTCAATCATGCTCGTCCACCAACCTAGCTAAGCCTGGTGGGCTATCTTAACTGTATATTACTAAGATTCTTTATACATCCCCTAGTAGCTGAATAGTCAAATTAAATTGCTGAAAAGCTATAGCATAGGCTAGAGAGTCTTTGACAGATGATCAAGACCCACCAAGATGTTAAGTTGCTAAGTAATTTTGGCATTTTCATCCTCCAATCGATGAATAATGAGGAGCACTGTTATATAGAGAGTGAATAAGAGCAGAACTTAAAAGAATAAAAAGAAGATCAACGCATAAGAACTTAAAGAAGGGAAAAGTACAAAACAATTCCCTTGATATATAGAACTTAGAAGTGGTGGCTAATTTTGCATAAAAATTTAGGTTCCACCATATAACAATAGATATCCGCTCCTATCCTTTGTGTTTAATTGTACTCTTATAATTTTGCAAGATTTATTAATTTCTGTTATATTCAATAGAAATGAATGTAGAATGAGGATTCACAAAATCAATTTAAAAGAGTTTGGATGAAGATTAAAGAGCAGATGGGTGAGGACAAGGACATGACAGAGGATGCCTATCATCAAATGAAATGATCGAGAAGAACTGATCTTTCATCGACTACCAAAAAATCAGGCTTTCACAGCACAAATTTCGACTTTTCCCGGCGGTTTTACCTGCCACTATTATTTTTGCAGCAGTTACAACCGCTGGATGTCCGCCGTGATTTCAATGCGCTGCAAAGACATTCTACAGCGGTTCCAGGACTGGCGGGGGAGAACTGAGGAATGCGAAATATCGCAGCGGTTTTAATCGCTATAATATTCCAAAATTGCAGCGGTCATAGCCACTACAAGCTGGGAAAAATGCCATAGCAGGTTAAGAAAAGTTTAGGTTGGAGCACAATATCTTTCTTTAGTGTTGACTTCCAGGGGTTATTTATTGGGCAAATATAAGCTGGATAGATTAAAAGCTTAAACTTTAGCACTTTAGGTTCTATCTTATAATAATCAAGTAAATTTTAATTAAAGTAAATTTAATCATAATTAATTTTAAATCAAAACTAAATTTATGTTTTTTGTAAGACTATCTTTTGTAATTAATTAAACTTAATTTTCTTAAAACCTTTTTTTTTTTGAAGGTTTAAATTGACCAAATATCATGCACATTTGAACCTGAGCTACATTGATTTGCAGATAAGAAAAAAACCTAAAAGATTGGTTTAGTGATTACATGAAATAGTAGTTGATAGCCAACGAAAATTGAACTTGGATGGAAACTAAAAAGGGTTCAAAAGTGAAAATCCCTGATACTACAATTGAATCTGAGTTCTATTGAGTTGGACTTAGGGAAAAAAAGTATATTTATGGTTATCTTCAACAAAAAAGAATATAAATGATACTGTATTTTAACAATTGAAGCTTAAGGAGAGGTGTTTGGCATTTTAGAGCTGCTGGCTCATGAAAAAAAATAATATTCAGGATAAGTTTTATGAGAAGAGTGATTCAAAGATAATGTGTTCCAATGGATCATAAATCTTAGTTGTAGTATCTTTCATCTCATTTCTCGCAGACATGCAAACATGTTGAGTCCAATTTGAGTCATATAACTTGAGCTCAGTTCGATTATCTCATGGTATGCTCAAACTTGAGCTCAAGAGAAAGTAATGAGGTCAACCTTGGCATGTAATAACAACTTAAAGCTCGAGCTTAACTTGGGAGCATGCGTTTATCTTCCAAATTCTCAAAACTCATGACGACAAAGAAGCGATAATATCGTGATAGTGGATTGTTAGAGAAGGTATTGACAAAAAAAGTTGTGATTTGATGTCATTGGGGAATTTATTGACGACGTTATGGAAGTCACAACTATACCTTGTTGGGAAATGCATCAACGATGAGGAAGTTATGGCTGAAGCTTACTAGAGAAGAAATTCACAATAATATAGCAAAGAAGTAAAGATGTGAGCTAATTGGAGAAGCAGTGATGAAAAGAAGACAAGAAAAAGTTGTGATATGAACTTGTTGGAGTTGACATTAACGGGACTAGCGATGTTTGAAAAATAAGAGGAGTTTGTGAGACTAACAAATTATGACATTCAGGATTTAACCTAAAGTGGGGAAGAAATGATATTTATGATTTATCGATTAATTGTATTTGAGATATATTTAACCTAAAGCAGGGAATAAATGAGATTTAGGATTTGTTGATTCGATCAAGTCAGCTCTAGAGCTAACAAGCTAAGCTATTTCAAGTTTGAAATCGAGCTCCAATAATATATGAGCAATAATCTAAGCACGAGCTTGAGCTTAAGCATGTAGATTGATATGTTTTAGCTAGCTTGAGAGCCAACTCAGTTCACATTGACTCTATTATCTATTACAACATACTAAAAGTTAAATTGGCTCGTGAAATTATGAAATAAAAGAAAATTGCAAATAACTTTTCTCTTCTCAATCATAAGTTATATACATGGATATATATAAATATTTTGATCAAAGTAGGGCTCATGTTCACCCGTAGGGCTTCATCAAAATATTTTATTAAGCAAGCAACCATAATCTTCTAAAATCCATTCCAACACTAAGTTTTCAACCTACAATATACAATGTAAACGTAATGTGGATGATTCTTAAATACTAATGGTGTTCACATACACCATGAAACTTGTCAACAACCCTAGCCAATTTTGTCGTTTTTCAAGTCATTCCACATTAAAAATATCATTATATTAATTTATTTAAATTAAAATATATATATTTCATTGTAAATTACATACTCAAATGAGGTACCAATAAATCAAAAAATTTAAATAATAAAAGCTTTAAAATACAATAGGATATATATATATATATATATGAATGTAATTTCTTCATAATAAAATTATGAAAAAAAAAACACTCTAAATATAATAGGCGCCCCCTTTAAGGGAACTTTTATGTCCTCTGACCGGACGTAGAGCTTCGTTCGGCCGCCAATAACATGTCGCGCCACGTGCTCTTACTCTTTACCGCGCGGCCCGACGACTTGACTCAGACCGGAACCCGGGAATGCTATGTTCGCGTATTGCTAGGTATTACTCGGTATTTGCTCGGTATTGCTTGGCAATAACGAGAAATACCGCTCTGTGAAGACCAATACCGAACAATACCGAGTTGTACCGAGTTTTTCTAGAAAGCTCGGTACAACTCGGTATTCTTCGGTATTACTCGGTATTTGCTCGGCATTGCTCGGTATTGGTATTAATCGACCAATACCTAGCAATAACGAGCAATACCTAGCAAAAAACTAGAAATATCGAGCAATCCTGGGTCCGTTCCGGGTCGGGTTGTCGAGACGCGCGGTAAATAGTGAGAACGCGTGGCGCGATTCTACCGAATGTAGAACTACGTCATGTGACATGACCAAATAAAAGTTCCATCTAAGAATGTCAAACGAACCACCAACATATCTGTATCTCTCGCTGTCCCTCTTTCTCTCTCTAACTATTCATTCGCTTCACTTAAAGCTGGAAAACACTTAAGCTTGAAAACGCGTGACAGAGTGTTCCTCCACGTTTTCTACTTCTATCTTCTTCCTCCTCAATTCCTCAATAATAAACTAAAAATAAAAATAATTACAAACTTAACAACCCTGCCATTCTTCGAAACAGCAGGTGTGAACGCAAAAGCTAGTTTCCGTACATATTCAACTCTTCCGTATATTTTCCGTACGCAGGCATGAATTATGGGATTCATGCATGAGCTGTCTCTCCATCCTTCCTTGCTACGACTGATGCAAATTTCTCTTGCAGCACGTACCCATTTGAAGATATCTTATTTGCAGCAAAGAGCTCTAAATTTCTAGCTGGGGTTCAATGTGCAAATAAGCTGATTTTTTAATGCTAATATGCATATGTATCCAATGAACCTTCGGAGAACCTGTGGATGCTTCCGCTAGAAGAGTTAGCATTCCAATGGTCGGCTATATGAAAATAAGGAATCGTATTTATTTTAATAATTTACAATAACGGCTGAGAAAAAAAAAAGAATCATATTTGGTAAGTTCAAGCTATACAAATTAAAGAATATTCGCATCTTCCAAATTAGGGTTTGTTCACATCTGCACGTTCTTTTGTTGAATAGGAGATGCCTTTTAACTTATAATAATATGATTTCGGGGTTCAAACGTTGGTGGTGTTGTGATTTGTGACTGATGTGAATGACATGAAATTTGAATATTTAGATCATGTTGATCAATTATGGCAAAGTAGAAGGGCATGTTTCTAAGAATTAGTATTTTTGTGTAATTTTAAGCAAGGTTGAAGCATATTGTTTATGAAACGGGTTAGGTTCAAGTTCAACAAATTAACCCGTTTCAAAAGTCGAGTTCGGGTTGATCAGGAAATCCACGAATGACCAAGAATGACAAGGAGTGAATGCGTGCACGCGCCTGCTCACTGTCAAGTCGCCTGCCCTTGTCACCTGCTGGCTGTCACGCTGCCTGTTCGTGTCGGTTGCACATTGAATGGAAGAGATTTGGTTGAATATAATAAGTACTCGACCCGAATGGATTTGGCTGAATAAGCGTGCGAACGGAAGAGATTTGGCTTAATAAGTGCGTGAACGGACAAGATTTGGCTTAATAAGCACGTGAACAAGAGATTACGAGTTGGATCGTGTTGATCCGAACCCGAAGCGGGTCGAGTTAGGGTCTGAAAAATTGACCAATTTGCAAAAAAGGGTCGAGTCGAAAAGTGTCGGGTCAGTTCCGGGTTCTACCCGAACCCGACTCGTGACCCGATTTTGATAGCCCTGATTGTTTGAAATAATTTTTTTTTTCCCGATTGAGGGTGAAGTCAACAGAACTCATGATTGATCAATATTTTAGTAGACAGATATAAAAACTATTAACTTAATATTAAGGTCATAACAATTGGCTAAATTGACTGGTTTGATTGGTTCAACTGTGAACTTTCTCCCGATTGATTCAGTTCACAATCAAAATCTTTTATGCTAATTAAAATTAAATTGAATTGGGTAGACTCGACCGTTGTACGTGAATCTAATGAATTATAAGAGGTTTGTCATCCCAGCTTTTCTTCTTTTAGAAACAAACTATTGCTTTTTTTTTTTTTTTGAAAAACACAATTCCAATTAGGTAAATATACTAGCACTTGAAGTTATAGTTCTTGATGATGATGATAGTTATTAGTGAGATGAGATGTTCTATTTTTCTTTTGCAATTCTTTTTCTTGCCCTCTTCCCATTTATAGCTATGTCAACTTATCGTTGTTTATTTTTAGTCTCATAGCTAAATATGAATAATTTTGACTAAATAAAGCTATTTAAATTTATAACTGATACATCCTCGAAAAATTATTTTGACCGGGCATGAATCTCGAGGAAAAATCAAGTTGTAAACTTGCGAAATTAAAATTGGGACCATCCAAACTCCAATTTCAGCAAACTTATAGTCGAACTGAACATCTCAGAAATACAAATCCAACGACACCAAATTCGACTCAATCCAAGCCCAAATGGATCCAAATCAAAGCCTGAAGCTATGTTGGAAAGTTTGAACCACAATTTGGATTAACAAACTTTTTTCAAACTTGACATGCTTATAATCAAATCAAGCGGCTCGACGAGACAAATCCAACGAGCCTAAGATCACAAAATTCTGACATCATTAAGACCTTCAAATGTCTAGCAAACGGTTCACGTTAAAGGGATTCAATATCGGCCGTCCATCCAAACCACTCCCTATTTGCCCTTGATCTTCCATCTATTTATAGGCCATGCCACTCCAAGAAATCTATAAATAGAGCCCACTTTTCTCTTGAAAAAGAAACCCTAAGCCTACGGAGAAGAGAGTGATATGAGATCGTTCTTGCCTCCTTGCCTCATCGACCTCCGCTGGACCACCACTTGAGACCCTGAGCTCCGTCAGACCACCACTTGAGGCCCTGAGCTCCACCAGACCACCACCTGAGGCCCTAAGCACTGCCAAACCACCACATACAACCCCGAGCTCCGTCGGACCACCATCTGAGGCGCTGAGCTCTACCGAACCACCACCTGACGCCAAAGTTTCACCAGACCACGACATGAGGTCCTGAGTTCTTCCAGACCACTACTTGAAGTCCTGAGTTCCGTTGGACTATCACTTAACGCCCAGAGTTCTTTCGAGCCACCTACGAACACCAGGGTTCTACTAAGTAACACCTGAACTTCTAAGTGACGCCAAAATTCTACCAGATCACCGGGTGACCCCGAAGTTCCAACTGAACATTAAGTGACATCGGACTTTAATTTACCCCTTACTTCAACCATACGATTGATATTTATAATCTGATCGCCCTCAGGGGCAAGTAAGCCCATTGTAACGTACTAAAATTCTAGTGAAATCATTTTTAACTAGGCCAGGCCCTGTGGTTTTATCCATTTCCAGGGTTTTCCATGTAAAAATATTGTGTTTTCTATGTGTGAGCTGGATATATGTGCAACGTTAAGACATAAGATCATAACTTTATCGCCACATATATTCTAGACCGCAACAATAACACTAACTCATAACTCCAATTTCATGAACTAATGATGTATGCTGATTGATAATGTTTTAATTTTTGAGTAGTATTATTGAGAATAAATAAGATCGGTTATAATTTGTAATATATTTACATAATTGGGTATCAAGTATTTTTTATTTCAGCTTATTTTTAAAAAATTATAAAAGAGTAATGTATAATAAAATAAATAAAAATAGTACTATTTTAAGCAATTTAAAGAATATGTTTAATAAGAAAATAGATTACTTAAGTAATTTCTGTAATATATTTTTAAAATTTAAAATTATTATTCATGACAAGTGTGTTGGACATGTATGTCATTTATTATCATTTTTTATTTTCTAAGTAGACATATAAATAGTGTGTTTGACACGTTTGGAGAGTGTCGAGCAAGTGCATATGTTCAACACATATTTTTTTATTTTTATGAGACTGTTAAATAATTAAAGTCTTAAGCTTATGAGTCTGTTTGGTGAGTATAGCTCATAGTATTTTTATTGATATATTCTATATTTTCCATTTTTCTTTTTAGTATTATGTATCGATATTATATTAATATCAACCTAGAATAATAAAAATATTAAAAATTATAGGTTTAATATAAAAAAAATTAATTAGCTACACCTACATTGTTGTTCTACCCCAAATCAATGAGAACATTTCTTATGGGAAGGCTTCAATGTCACTACTGAACCCTTGCTAAGAATGTTTTGATAAAATTCGCAAGTGTGGATGATTTCAAATATATGTTTGTGCATATGAGAGCCTATTCATGAGAATTATCAACTGGTCTCTAGATTTGATCAGTGTAATGGATGCAAAATTGTCCATGCTTGGAACTCATTCATGCACATATGGATTCGCCTATTTAATCAAGCCATCCTCTAGTTATGGGCATCAATATTTGTCAAACTTTTATATTTTGATGTATCTACTATTGCATAATCAAGACCTTTAGTTGATAGGGTTCTTATTGAAGGTTATGTGTTGCGTGAATTTCCTAATTCTATTTGCAATCGTTCAAAGGACAATAGTTATTGAGAAAAATGAAACTTGAATCTATATCAACATTTTGAGTTTTCTCTTTGCATACCACTTAATTAGGAATAATTAAGGCCAACAATTAGTATTTGAATAATGACATATAACATTTAGGATTCTATAGTGAAATTTGATTTCCTTCCTATTGAGATTCAAACAAATATTATTGCCATCAATCCTTCATCGACATCATACCAATCTTCTCTTAGAGATCCAATAATCTCCATGTAAATAATTTTAGGATAGCCAACTACAACAAAATTCTTCTTGCCTTTTTGTGAATTGTTTGAATATTAGTGGTCTATTTAAATGGAAAACTTATTAATTAATCTTTATTAAAAATATATAAATTGTAATTCATCTACATGTATAATTAATATTAGTTTTTGCAAAAACAAACATATATAGCTAAGGACACACATGAAGAAATGTTTGTCCTTTGCTAATGTCACCATCAAGAAAACAAATTTGTAGAACAACTTAGCCATTTTTATTAAAATATTGACAACTTTCTTTACTACGTACCCAAAAAATACAAAATCAGCACAATATAAAATTAGATAGGCTTCCAATAGTTTTGTTGAATACATCAATGCAAAAGCTGTCATATGAGATAATTCAAACGCCAAAGTTCAATCCTTCCAGGTCTCAGGCTCGACACAATATTATTTAATAAAATAAAATGTGATAATCATACAGTATTCTTTAAACTAATTACAGCATTGAAGCACTGCTAATTGATAATTATGCTTGCTTAAAAAAGCCTAAGCACACACCACTAGGAGCACCCTCTCCATTCATTTCTACTTATGGATTATACATTTGTACTAAACATAGTGCAATTTTATCAGGAAGGACTTTAAAATATCTAGTTAATTATAACTATACTATCATCACCAAAGAATCAAATGTATATGCTCCAATAATTAAAATAATTTTATTTGTCTAGTAGTTAACCTCATGTGTATATGAGGTTGACTAGTTAAAACCAAAACTACAAATCAAAAGTCGGGGCTAAAATCCCTTGTCCGTAACATATGATAGATTGGGGTGTTTCTGAATTAATTCATAATCCCAAAATACCTCTTACTTCTCATCCTTTAGCCTCCAAAATAAGTGTTCGAAAAAAAAAGAGATCCAATCCCATTTGAAAATTCCAACCTTATTCCATTCATATCACTCTTTGAAAATCTAAAATAAAATTTTCACAATTATTTTAATCTAGAATATTCATAGGAAGCTTAAACTTTCTAGGAAATTTAAGATTCCATATAAATCAAACCCCACTCTATTTAGCTCATAAATAGAATGGAGGAAAAACCACTCTCTTTGAAAAATTAAAATCAAGGACGATTATTATCGTCATATTCAAATAATTGATAATAAGTGATATTATCTCTCTTTAGGGAAATATATCATTTACTAACGAGATAGTTGAATATGAAATTAATGATATATTTATCAATATTATTATAGTTAGATATGTATTCATAGTTCACTACAATGATCCAACTACAATAATTGATGATAGAGCATTCTAACTATCATAATTAAACATATGATTGAATATCATTTTGATTATTCAGAGTCATATGTAATTCTAACCTAAATTTAATTATGGTAGTCGGGATAAAATCCCTCCCACTTATCCATATCCATAATATATCCTACCATTCTACCACCCATCACCCCCTCAGCCCTCTACAGGTGAACCTTCCACCTCAGTTATTACAGACCAAACGTTAGATGCAGGGCACATGTTGATTGGACCTGAGAGTAACATGTACATACTTACTACATTATTAAAACTACTAAGATAATTTGAGAAATATTTTTTTACCTAACATATTTTATGCATGTATCATCGATCAAAGCAACCCACACATAAGATATGAGATCATATATCATACGAAGCAGGTTTGACGTTCCTTATATTTCATGGAAGAAATTCTCAAAGGAAGCGCACAACATGTGATTCAGGGAGTTTGAGGTTAGTTATTAAAAAAAATATATTATATATTGTATCTTTTTATATACATAAAGATTTTTACTGGTTACTTGAGCACAATGATAAAATTAGAAAAAAAATGATGTATGGGTCTACTTTTCTACGAGACATATTTATGGATCTTATGAAGTCAGGCAAGCGACCCATTTGGATTGGTGAGAGTATATGGGCTGAGCTCAACAGTGCTTGGGGTAGCCTAGATTATACCAGGAGGAGGGACCAAAATAAAAAGAATTGAACTTCTAACATTGGGGGCATAGGTAATTTCCTTCATACTATGGGCTCAATGCCATAGACTGAGCACCGACGATGTTTGGAAAGAATTTTAACATATTTTAATAATTTATTTAGCTATACATGTTAATGTGAGAAATGTTGCGGAAGAGATACTAGGTAGAGAATAGTCTGATGTTGATTTTCATAACCTGCCCATAAGTGACAGGAGAATTAACAATTGGTGGATGAGCGAGCGAGAAGAGCCAACGTGAGTATATAAGTTTAAAATTTGAAGTGTCATGTGTAAATTGATTGATCTTATATTAACTTTTGTAGAAAGAGTATACATGACTTCGAGAGGGCCAGGCTGAAGCAGGTGATGGTTTCTATGAGGGATCTACAGATTATTCTAACTATCGCACTTGGTCGTAAGTGGTAAGAATAATGCATAAAAGATGGGTTTAGAGATTAGGCTGGCAAGCCTATGCATAAGAGGGGTAGATCTCTGATGGCTTCAGCTTCTCAGCAAGCAACCATGAGCTAGATTAAGTCTAAAAATCACAAGCTGACATGCAAATGCAGATACATATGCAACAAAGTCAGATATTGAAGGAGTTATAGAGAATGAGGGAGCAATTCAGGGTAAAACAACCATCATTAGCAAAGGAGGAGAATAATGAAATATATTCTGATTAGACTATGTGTTATTACTGGACATATTATCATTATGTGTTTTTAGATTTTATGTTATGTTTTTATTGTATAACAAATTTGATATTTATTTAGAACTATTTGGTAATTACATAATATATATTTTCTTATGATCAAATGTCATATTACTTTAGCATCAGTGTTTCTATTTGATGTTAAACAGTAAGGATGATGTATGTATGTTTGATTGTATAATTGCGTGATTGTTGTGTTGTGCAATAATGAAGCGAAGGAGTTATTTTTTGTTTATAATACATGTTTTTGGCGGATTATCTGTCGGAACAATGTGATGATTCTTCCAGCATAAATAACTGGCAGGTAGACTGCCAAAATTTCTGGTGGCGATTTTTTTGTTGAAAATTCTGGAGGAATAAATCGCTAGAAAATGATCCCAAAAAACATCATCTCTTTGCACACATTTATGCCGGTAAATACGTCGGAAAGGAGCACTTTTCAGCTGGAAAAGTATTTCCGACGCTCATTTTAATGTCGAATCATTTTCCACTGAAAAGACAATTTTTTTGGCAAATTACTGTCATTTTTGGTGGATTTTGGCCACCAGAAATGTGTGTTTTTCCTTTAGTGTCTCTCTCTCTCTAGGTGGAAGCACCAAGAAGCAGAATCCTCCTCCAAGAATTCTCAACAGATGAACATAATGCATAGAATTACATGTTATGATAATAGCATATAATATGTACAAATATATGTTATTAGAATTTCTATGATATGAATGATATGATATACATAAGATTAGATAAATGAATGACCTAATGTGCTATGTGATTGAGAAGATTGACGTGCATTAATATATGACTGATGAGATATCTGAGGAGTGGGAATTGATGAGTCATATAAAGCTAATAATTGATAACATTGACGATTAATATGATTAGATAGATGATATATATGGTATATGATAGATGACATATAAGACACATGACAAATATGATCGATGCTAGTTGTGACAAATCATAGATATGATCAATAATAGATATGACAAATAAGAGATATGACTAATGATGAATTTTTTAACATTAAATCCTGGAGTTCTTTTATTTTTTCCGCATTTTCTCTTTCTTGTTTGTTTTTACGGTGTGATGTTTATTCCCAACATCCAATTCGAAAACACAAATAAAAATAAATTCTAAGCCAATTCTCTTTTTCATTTTTATGGGAGAAAACTTTTTTTTACATAGGCTTAAAATCTTTAATTATTAGCTATGTTAAATTTGCCCTGGAACAACTTGTCTCTAAATAAATTGGAAACCATCCCAAAATTCATACCAAAATTCATAAATCTGTCAAAAAACTCGAGAATTCATCAATTCACATGCTCGATAGTTCCCTACACAAAGAGAACTTACCCAGCCTGCTAGAAAGATTTATAATTCGTTACAGTTAATAAAATCACATCAGCTCCCTAAACACAGAACTATCTTTACTCTTTAATTCGACAATTCACTATATCTAACAAATTCGCTGAACATTACAAATTGTAAAAGAATTCTCTCGATCAATTTAAGCCAAAACCCAAAATATTGGCGTCGATCTCCGGCATAAATTCTAAGAGGATGCATAGTTGATAATTAATCTTGCTGGATAAGATTTGATATGATTCTGCAAGCAGCTGCTTGATATGAACAACGAAATTTTTTCAAGCAAAATATCGTTACTGGCTATCTTTCTATTAATTTCTCTTAAAATTTTCGTTTCCAATAGAATTCCCTTCATAATTATCTATTTATATATATTTCACTATACAAAGTCAACGTAATTGTCAGATATGCAAAAAACTCTATCCTCATTTTTTTTCTCCAATTTATCCCATGAAAAAAAAAATTGAATCAGACCTTTCCTGTGCTATATTTTTCATAAAAAATGTAAAACTTTTGAATTAGCCGGAAATATCCACCAAAATTACCGACAAAAATATCCGTAGGTTAGCCATCGATAATTTTGATAGAAAATCATCTTTTTGATTTTTAAATTTTCGTCGGTATTTTCATCAACGTTTTCACTGATAATCCATCAAAAATATTTCCTGCAAAAATAAAAGTGAAGATGTCATGATCAAGACTTGTTTATAATGACTTGTTCTAAATTTTTAGATATAAACTTGCACCTAAATTCCTAAAATAACTCACATGATCATATCACATCAGCAACAGCCTTCTCAATTAATTTTTAAAAAATATATATGACAGCATTTAAATATTACGTAGATAACAGTGAGAAAATGAAGTGAAGTAGAGCTAATTAAATTTTTATTATGCGCGCATAATCTTCAAGTCAAGCCGCGTCTTGAAATCTCTTTCTTGAGAAAGGAGACAGTGAAGACGCGTTTTAGGGTTTTGGAAGACAGTGAAGATACAGCTAATAAGTTTAGGGTTTGGTGGCTTTATGCAGAGAAAGGGATGGAAGCATTAGATGGGCGCTCATGGCTGCATGGATCCAAAATCAAATTACGTCGGCCGTGGGACCTACCCCACTTACGTCGAACCTGCTTCCATGGGGATCGAATCAGCTGGTTCAGAAGAAGCTCTCCGTGATATATAGAAAAAAATTAAAAAAAAAATCTTATTTTCCATTGTAAAAAAATATTTATTTAGAAGATTTTCTTAAAATTATTCGTTTTAGGGATTTCTGCGTATTTGTTGCAGAAGAAAATTTGCATCAGTTGATCAGTCGTATGAAAAATATGGCAAGAGTATAATAGTAGAATATTTTATGAAAAATAAAATAAATATGAAAGATAAAATAAAATTTTATTAATTTTATGAAAATTAAATAATAATTTTGAGTATTCTTTTGTACATTTTTATATTAAATATTTGTATTTTTTTCATATTTTCTGTGCGTATCATTTGATACGAATTTTGTGAAAAAATTTTGCCAGATGTTTTGATCGTAAAATCATAGGATTTTGTTCAACTACCGAGAAACATACAAGTAATTAATCAAATTCAAATTATACTTGCATTGAAATTGATAGGTCCTTAAAAATGGTCTTGATCAAGCAAGAATCCTGATGCATAAAACTTTCAAAATTAAACTCAGAATCATCCAAACTTCAATTTCAGTAAACTTATCGTTCAATTCCCAACAACACTAAAATGTGTTCAATCTGGGCCGAAAAGGGGCTAAATCTAGGGGTTGAAGCATATTTAAAAATTCAAAGCATTAATTTGATGATCAAATGATCTCTAAATTTTACATGCTTATAATAGAATTGAGCGTCTTAATGAGAAAAATCCAACGAGCTCAAGATAGCTTATTTTTGACATCATTAAGGTACTAAACGTTCTATAATTGAAGGAATCAATATGGATCGTTTGATGGAGTACTCTGAATTTGCCTTTGATCTTCTCCATATTTACATAGCATGCCACTCTAAAAAATTTATAAATAATCCCTCACTTCGCACATGAAAACAAGGATTGAACTTTTGGAGGCTTAGACCCTAGACTAGAGACTCACTAAAGCTTTGAGGTTTGAAGTATCCCAAAGCTCCACCCTAGCACAACCACCAACAAATCCCACTATGGGAAAACACGCGATTATGGTCGGATTTTCCGGCGGAATAATTTGCGTCGGTAAATACGGCGCCTATAACTGTGTATAGTGCGAAGGAAAAGTTCCGACGTCTATTGCGCTGGTAAAAACGTCGGAATATATCAGCATTTTACTGGTTTCGACACACTTTACGGCGAAAAATACCCGTCTGGGATAATACGCCGGCATTTTTAAACTCAACGACTTAAAACCAGTGCAAAATGCGCCGGAATGTTTTCCGGCGTCTGGGACGCCGAAAAATCCGTCGACGAAAGCCCTATTTTTGAACCCGAGCCCCTATGGTTGCTCATTTCATTCGTTCGTTTCTCTCGCATATCTGCTGTTTCCCTCGTCGCCCATCGTAGATCGAGGTCGCCGAGTTCTATTGACGGTCACCGGACGTCGCCGACGGTCATAGCCTTCCTCGCCGGCGAGAGCTCCATTTCCGATCGTGAGTTTCCGCCTTCCGCCTCCCGTCGATTGTAAATTTTTTTTCGTGTAATTTGTTTGGATTCATGCCGGGTAGATCTATTATGGAAGCCATACATTTTTGAGAGGTTTGATGGACAAATATAGAGAGAGTAAGGAGGATCTACATATGTACTTTTGTAGATTTAAAGAAAGCATATGATAAAGTTTCAAGAGGAGTGCTATTGAGAGTTCTTGCCAAAAAAAAAGTTAATAACACTTATATTCAATGTTTTTTTATTTCTAAACTTTTCAAAATTAATTTGGATTCATGCCGGGTAGGTCTACTATGGAAGTTATATATTTATTGAGAGGTTTGGATGGAGAAATATATAGAGAATAAGGATGATCTGCATTTGATATTTATTGATTTAGAGAAAGCATATGATAAAGTTTCAAGAGATGTGCTATAGAGACTTCTTGAAAAAAAGAGAGTTAATAATGTTTGTATTCAAAACATTAAAGATATATATGCATAAGGTATTACTTGTGTTCAAACACAAGGTGGTTTGACCAAGTATTTTCCTATTTTGTCTGGATTACATAAAGGATCGGCCTCAAGTCCAAATCTTTTTTTGCTTTAGTCATGGACATTCTCAATAGGCATTTGCAAGAGGATGTACCTTTATGTATCCTCGCCACCAAGCTACCACTACTGAACCTCAGCTCGACCATCACCGTTGAACCTCGATTCGATAACCATCGTTAGGCTTTCGTCTGACCACCGCCTCTCGACTACGAACCTTCTAACCTCTATTCTCCTTTTACTATAGTATCTCCAACCACTATCACCCATTACGATCCTTCCAACTCTGTCTCCCACCGACTATGAGCCCTTCATGGTCCATCGCCCACCAACTACGATCCGTTCAGCCATTGTTGCCTGATTACAGTTCTTCCGACCTCTGTCGCCCACCGACTATGACCCATTCGACCACCATTTCCCAACTAAGGTCCTTCCGACCTCCATCATATGCATGCCTCATACGGTCCCTCTGACTACCATAAACTTTTGACTATATATATAGTCCCTATGACCTCTATCACTTGCCAACTACATTCTCTCAAACCACTATTGCCTGCAGAGTACTATCCCTCGACCCCCGTGGCCTGTAGACTACGTTCCCTCTGACCTCCGTCACCCGCTAACTACATTCCCTCTAATCCCCATCGATTGCCGACTACGATTTCTCCGACCTTCATAGCCTTTCAAGTAAGATCCTTTTGACCACCGTTGTTGGCTGATTTTATGATCCCTTCAGCCTAAGTCGCCAAACTACAATCTCTCCAACCCCCGTAGTCTGACTACAATCTTACCAACAAAATGAATAGGCCAACATTATCTAGAGAATA
>NW_021318515.1:418632-454839 GCF_001605985.2 Dendrobium catenatum
CTTCACAGCCTATTACACACACTTTGACTTGTTTGTTAGGACATGACTTCTAACTCTAGGTTATGTTGATGTTTTATTTTGTTATTCAATGTCAATTACCCTTGTCAAATTAGAGAACTAACACATTTTTTTATATTCTATCAATAATATGCACATGTTTTATAAATGCTAATATTAAATTTCATGTTAGTGATATTTTTATTCACCTGCATTTCTTTTCTGAATGGCATCTATGCTCACATGTATATTTCTCTTTTATTTTATCTTGAGAGGTACATCGGGTCTTGCATGGTCGAGAATTAAATGAGATCATTTGCTTAGAAGCTTTTGAGTGGGCATGTCACGGTCAGGTATAATCCCTGCAACTTATAAAAAAACTCTTAATTTTTTATCGAAATTCGAAACTGCTACACATCACACACATCTTGTTAATAGCTTTTAATTTATATATATATATATATATTTATTAGGTTCAGAATATAGTTATTTTTGGAAAAAGTAAATTAAAAATATTTTAAAATTTATAGTAAAAAATACAAGTAATTTATTTTTATTTAAATTAATATTTAAATCATAGTTAATTTAAGTACTAATTATTCTCACAATGTCTTCATAGTTAATTTAACTAATTATCCTTAGCTATTCGAGGTTACTCTCGAAATTGCTAATTAATTAAGTATAAAATTCTTATATAATAAATATTATAACTAATTGAACAAAATTAAATTAATATTTAAATCATAATGGTCTTGATTAAAATGATAATTACTTCTTAATAAAGCATGAGTAATAATTGCCCATATACTTAATTAATTAATAACTTGATCATACAATGTCGAAGCTAATTAGATAATATTTTAAAACTTCAATTATCATAATTTAAATATAATTAATCAATAATTAATATTGATAATAACTTTTATGCTTGTGAATCAATTAATGATTTAAACACTAGTTATCATCATGAAATTCTAATTGTTATTATTAATTATATTTAATTCTTAATAAGTTAAAATATTTTTTAAGTTATTCATTAATCTAATTGGTTAATTTTGTAATTATCTATCACAATGAAATAATAATTAAATGTAAATTAATATAATTATAAAATTAAAAATTTCCTATTTGGATTTCATAAATAATTAATTACTATTTTAAAACATTTAATCAATTTATTAATTATAATTGTTTTTTTTCAAAATTTGTATGAGTACAATAAAAACTTATCCTAAGTAAAAAATATGTATATAAAATTTTAAATTAACTTTTATTTGCATCTTAATTTCAAAATATACTATACAACTAATAAGTATTTTACATTCATCATATGTTAATCAAATCTTATTAGAAGGCAAAAGAAGAGCAACAATTTAAGCTTAGTTTAAGATGACTTTCTTGCTGCTTTCTAAATCAATTTTTTTAGTACAAAAGATTCTATTTCAAAAAATTTGTGTACTAAAAGACTGTCTTATAAAAAAGTAATGAATTAAGCTTGCAGATCACCAGATAATGAAGCTCACTTGAAGGATTAATTATTACGTCCGGACACCGAACGCGTCCAGAGACCAATAATCACGTGCCACGTTGCCTGGAACCCGGTACCGAGCACTCAGTATTGCTTGGTATACGTCCGAATTTCCGATTTTTTGACCGGACGTAATAATTTTTTCACTTGAAGGATTTTGCAATACGGTGGATAGTTGAGAGAATAAATTGGAAAATAAATAACTTAGTTTGGATATGATTTTTAAATGAGAATCGTGTCCAAATTGACTAGATTATTCAAAATAAAAATAATTAAATGACATCTTTAGTTAAAAATACTTATCCAAATTACCATTTTGATTATTGAAAATAAATAAAACAAAAGTCACCGCAATACTTTTATTTTGGAAACGGCATCTAAAATCCTAAAATAACTAAAGAAGAAAAAGTTAAGGTAATTGTATTTTTTTATAATTTAATATTTCTTATTTAATTAGTAATAAAATTTAACACCAAAATATTAATAAAGATATTTTTTTCATTATAAAAATTAAAAAAGAAAAATTTATTAAAAGACTTTTTTAAAGCATATACCATATTTTTATAAGAGATAAGATCTCAAAAGTTTACAAAATAAATAAAATATTATTAAAATTCTCCTCAATTAATAGATAAAAATTAGTTTAAATTAATTTTTTTAAATGATGATCAATACATCTCATATATTCATATCATTTTTAAATTTTTTTAAATGATGCTCCATTTCTTAATTTTTGTAGGTTCTTTCATTCATTCAGTGCCTACTGGTTATTAAAAGATCATCAATAAATATTTGTTTTTCTTAATTTGTTTACCATTCCTTTAGCATATCTGATGATTATGTTCACTGATTTTATTTGCCATTCTTTTGTGTTCTTGTTGGTATTATTACAGGTGTTATTGTAGCTTGTATTTCCATTTAATTTCCTGCTGCCTTAATTATCTGCATATGAAAGCTGAAGCATTTTTTGGGTTGCTGATGGTTCGACAATTTTAAGCTGAATGTTAATAGGGACCACCGGCTTATAGATATTTTTTAGAATTTTTTTGTTGCTATTTAGAGAGCTGGAGGTCCCTTTAAAGGCCTTATAACCTTTTTTTAATTATTAACTTATAAGCCTTTGGGTGAATTTTAACTATATATATATATATATATACTCATGAGTTGCAATCCTTTCACTGTTTTTCACATCTCATTTTTCTTCTTTCCATTCCTCGGCAAATTATTGCATCAGGTCACCGAACAGAGAGGATCCGTTCGGATCCTCTCTGTCTACAGTAAAGCGCAGGTCACTGTAGCAGCTGTAGACAGAGAGGACTGAACGTGTTCGGTGACCTGATACAATAATTTGCCCCATTCCTCAGAAGCGTCAGCCCGAAGAAACAGCCCCAATTTCATGGACCCCACAATATTAGTTAAAGACCACTACTCTACAGACCAACCCATTACCATTTTCAAATTTTCATCTCCATTCTCCATTATTAAAAAAAAGAAAAAGAAAAAAGGAATATTATTAATAAATTTTTTTTTCATTTTAAATATCATCTTCATCAAATAAGATATTATTTATACAAAATTTTCTTGCTATGGTAAAACAACCTAAGCTCCTTATAAATAAGCCTCCCTTCCTCATTTCTCCTCTCCCCACTCGCATCACTCACTCCCCCACCTGCTTCCATTACAATCAAATACCATTCCAAATCCACAAAATCATCTATTCTAACAAGCAAACAAGCAAAAGACCATCTTCCTTATTACGATCAACCTTATCCCCCATTCCAAAATGGTGAAGTCTCAGTCCCCCTCTACCTCTTCCTCCTCTTCCTCGTCCGCCGCCGCTGCCGCCGCCGTCTCCCGCGGCCAGAAATGCAGAAACCAGAAGCAATACAAAGGAGTAAGAATGAGAAGCTGGGGCTCCTGGGTCTCCGAAATCAGAGCCCCGAATCAAAAGACTCGAATTTGGCTCGGCTCCTATTCCACTCCTGAAGCCGCCGCCCGTGCGTACGACGCCGCCCTCCTCTGCCTCAAGGGCTCCTCCGCCTCCCTCAACTTTCCCCACTCCTCCCCTCACCACCCCCCTTCCTCCCTCCTCTCCCCCAAATCCATCCAACGCATCGCCGCAGCAGCCGCCGCAGCCGTCAGCACCCCACCGCCTCTCTCGCCGCCATCCTTTTCCTCCACCTCCACCGCCGACGCCGCCGCTGCGGCAGCCGAGGAGGAAATGTCATCTTCGCCGCCACCGCCGGCCACGCAACCTGACATTTTGGTGGACTTTGGAGCTTTCCAGTCGCCTAAATGCTTCGTGGATCCGACATGGAACCCGTTTGGATTCTTTGCTCCGTCTCATCAGGCGGAGGAGTTTGACGAGATTGGTGATCTTAGTCTCTGGAGCTTCTGCTAATGATCTCTGTAATTTGTGACTCGTAAATTTTTAATTATTTTTTAGTTTTTAGAAGGAAGAAACTGACATGGAGGCGTTTGGTTTCGTGGTCAAGTATTGGAGATAACTTCGGCGTTAACGGAACTGCTAAAATTTGAGGGCTGTTCCCTTGGGCTTTAATTACAGTGTGTTCTAATGGTCTTGATTCGTTTGGTATTTTTGGTATATTTGTAAAACTTTTGCTTGTCTGAGTAATTTAATGGATTATATGATGTTATAGTAGAAATATTGAGAAGAAGAAGATGACTAGGCCAATAATTCTCTAAGGCTGCTTTATTTTCTTTTATTTAAATATTCTGGGTTTCTTAGGATAAAAAGGTATTCATGGAGGGCTTTTTAAGTTATTCTTCTTAATTTTCTTTTCCGTATTAGGAATTCTCTCAGGCTTTTAAAGACATTTTTCATAATTTTCTTTTTCTAGGAATTCTTTAGATCATTAATATACAAAGTCTTATCACGAGTTCCTTTTAAATTTTATGTGGAATGCTTCAAAAAAGCAATATTTAGATTTTTAAAATTGAATATTTACATTTATAGGATCAATTATATTCAATACTTCGAGATATATTATTTGTAGTGTACATATAAATATTAATATACCGCATAACTTATAATTTAATTTCTTATATAAGAAAATCCCAATCGTCAAGATTTATTTGCATAAATTTCAATTAAGAAAAATTCATGAGACATTTTGAAGAAATTTTTTTTTTGGGGTAGAATTGCAATAAACAAATCCTCATAGAATTTTCTACTTTTACTTTTCTTTGTTAAGATAAATGTAATATATTATTGTGAGAAATGTATTTCAATAATTCATCAAAGGGCATTGGCTGGCAGCTTTCAATCTATTTGAGGGAAGATAGCTACCTATTATGGAAGCTTTATATCTTCAGTGCAGCTGCTTTGATATATTTTCTTAACTTTGGTAAAGGATGAGAGCCTGTGGTAGTTGCTCAAAAGTTAGGTGTTGGAATCTGTCTTCCTCCATTGACTTGTTCTGAAAGAAACGTGCTCTGTAGAGAAAATTAACTTGCCCAAGAAAAGAATCGTTTGAATATAATCTGAATTTATTATATCTTAATAGATTATTACACGCAATAATATAATAGTTTTCAACCATAGTAAACACTTGCTTTCTATTAGAGCTTTTTTTCTAGATGTTTTTAACTTTAGATTCAAATCTTCTTATGGTTATTAGATTGAATTATAGGCTAACTTGTATTTATCTCTTAGCAATGACTCTCATTCAGTGCGTGGTGGTGGAAGCAACCTCTCCTCTCAGGCTTCGAATGGGACGACTTTCTTATTACTTCTTAAAGAAGCTTCATAGTACAAAAATTTTAATTTTTGTACTTGGAAGCTGCTTTAAGAAACAGAAAGAAAGAAAGTGCCATCTCAAGTGAAGCCTCAATCTACTTTCATCTCCCAAACTCATTTCAACAATTTCAAAATTCAACCTTTCTTGCATTCTGCAGGTCAAGGTAAACCAATAATTATTATTCCTGTAAATATTTTTAAAAGTTAATTTTGAATTTTCAATTTGTGTCGGTAAATCTTTGACTGGTCCTCTTTCACTATAATACATTAGGAATTATCTTTCTAAGAATGATAGGCTATGAGTTTATAGGAGGTAGATAGAGAGGTGAAATTTGTATTAGTTATATAAAGAAAATTTTTCTTCATAATATGACGACAAGTTTTTAATAAACTCATGCGATAGAAAATTAAAGAATCATTGCCGTTTGATATGAGAATGCTTTAAAATTTTTGGAGAAATGGTTTTATGATTTTAGAATTTTGATTGCACTTTATGTTGTTTTGTTAGGTTAATTTTCTTTTTGAAACAAATGTTTTTATTTTTTGCCTCATCTTATTAGTGTTTTTAAAAGTATTACTTGTTGCTTGTTGGATAAATGACTTCTTTTAGGATAAGGTACCTTCTATTGTTTTAGATTGGGCAGATGTGCATTTGTAGCATCTTATTTCTTTTACCTTAGTGTACTTTTTTTTTTTTCCAGATTTCTCTATTAGGCTTGGCTTTGCTTTTCATGGTTTATGAATTCATTTTATATTACATTTTATGATACGATCTCCCGGGAATGATGTTGCATTCTCAAACTTGATTTTAAGGATTTTTATACATGATTAGATAATTAACTTCAACTTCAACACTAGCGCATGTAGTGGTTAACAAAGCATGATTTTAATGGGGTGTTTTTTCAGAGCCTTATGTAGGGTTTCAAATCAATGAAATATTCAATATGCTACTTATGACTTGACTTCATTAGAATGACTAATCAATCTTATTAAGATTATCAGATTTGAATTTGAACCTCCTAACAAGAATGGATTATAGGCTAACTTGCACTGATCTCTAATTAGCAATTGTAACAACCTAAAAGTCTAAAAAATTATTTTAACTTGAAAAACACAAAAAATATGTAGGAGCGCTATAATGCAGTGCTTTCAACTGCAACGGCTCTAAGAATCACATGCAGCGCAACAACGTTGAACCAATGAATTTTTATATTTATAAATAGTCATTTCCACTTTCCCACTCACTCGCCTGGCTTGCCCTGGAAGGAAAAATAAAAGAGAATAAGGGAAGGAGGAGATAGATAAGAGAATACGGGACGGAGGAGATAGGAAAGAGAAATCGAGTTTTTGTCTGCCAATTTAATTCATTTCGTCGCTTTTACAAAATTTCTTCAGGTCATTATAAATTACTTATGTCATATTTTTGTTTTTGAAGATTTTGATTTCTATCAATTTTATTATATTTTCTCCTGATTTAGTGAACTTCTACCGCATAACTTTTGTTATAATGTAGTACTAATTATTCTAGTTATTTCAACTATTTGGTTTCTATTTTCACCTGTTAAATAAAAAAATTATTGCATTAGGTACAATTTTAATATGAATAGTAATTTTGGTATTTTAATAGAATTATAAAGTTGATACAAGCATTGTGAGTGAATATGAGCATGTGATTGAGTAATAGCTGGTTGCTATTACTTTTATAATATTATGATAATAGTGTGTACATGGGCGGATCCCAATGGTAGTGAGGGGGCCGGGGCAAATGCCCACCCTCAAAATTTTTTTTTATAATTTTAGAGGATATTTTTTGGAATATTTTGAATATTTTGGGTATTTTGCCCCCTCTCAAAAAAATTTTTTGCCCTAATTTTATCAATCCTAATCATTTTTGCCCATCCCCTACTAATTTTTTTTTTGCCCACCCTAAAAAAAGATGCTGGATCCGCCCCTGAGTGTGTATAAGAACAAGCAAATGATGGTTATTTAATGTTGTTGGCTGGAGACTGTTTATACCTGCACAAGATGGTAGGTTGATAAGCTTTCCTTTAAAAGCTGTGACATGTGGTGTGTTATCCTTTACTAATTTATGTGATTCGATGATTAGGAGTTATTATAATTTAATTAAGATGCCAACATGCAAGAGTAACAACTCTATTTATTGAGCAAACGTTTACTAATTTATTGATTACAAGAAAACCACAATGCAAGCTAGAACTCCTTAATTATTTAGTGTACATATAAGATATTGATTTTCAAAATTTCACCAAGAAAATTCAGGCCCGCTCAGGTTTTCGCCCGCTCTGCTAGGGCTTTGCCCTAGCTCTTTCTAGCGTGTTCCTTTGGCTGGGGCACTTGCCGTGGTGGCGCCAAAATCGTCCGTTCCTTCAGGAAGTTCTCCAACCTCTCTGGTTGGACCTAGCTTTTGTTGGTTTGGTTTTTGTTTTTTCCGGCGTTTGCTGGCATGCCTCCGAAGCTCTGCGGCCCTTATTTTTTAGAGGGTTCATCTTCTTCTCGTTCGTTTTTAGATGTCCTCGCGGGCTCGTCAGTTGTCTCTATATTTTCAGAGCTTATGGTTTTTTTTTTCATGGTATTCCCTCTCTATGGATCTCCAAAGAAGAAGTTTCGGCGTTAGCTATGCCTTTCCAATTTTCTCTGGTCGGTTTTTCCCCCTCTAAACGACCATCCTTGGACTCTATCCGACAATTTTTCTTTAATCTGAAGTTGAATGGTGAATTTTTGGTAACTTTGCTGGACCCAATGCATATCCTCATCAAGCTAAAAAATGATTTAGATTATTGTCGGATTTTCTGCCATGGATCATACTTAATTTATAACTGTTACATGAAGCTTACCAAGTGGTCGCCCCTTTTGGATATCGATGTCGAGTCGCCGATTGTCCCCATTTGGGTTTCTTTCCCTCAACTGTGCCCCCATCTCTTCTCTCTCGCATTCTTCACGGCTTGGGTTTGATCTTTGGCAAATCCCTTAAAATTGATATCGCTACCTCCATTGGTTCCAGGCCGTCCCTAGCTCGTGTCTTGATAGAATTGGATGTTATTAAATCCTATCCATATAGGGTCTGGTTAGGCCCTGAGTTGTCTAGATATGTTCAACAAATGGTTTTAGAAGTTTTCCCTCCTATTTGTTCTTTTAGCAAAAAATTTGGGCATTCTTCTTGTAATTGCCATCCTATGGCTGATATTCCAGTTCCGTGTAAGATTTCTACCAAGGATTTGATTAATCCTGAACTGGTTATTTCTTCTTCTCCCGTTAAGTCTGAGCAGTTTATTTCCTAAATCTCCTTGTTCGGCTTCTGCTCTATGTGTGCTGCCTGTGGCTCAGTTGGTTAATGAGGATCATGTTTTACCTTCAGTGGAGGATGTTGGTATTATTCAGGTGGCTGCTTCTTTAGATAATATCAATGTGAATGTTGAGTCTGTGCATAATCGGGTTACTTTCTGTGATATTATCCCGTCACCTGTGGTTGGTTTGGGTTCTGTTGGTGAGGTTGCTGCTGTTTCTAATATGCTTGTTTCTGAGGGTGTGGTGAGAGGGGTTTTGCCTGCTGTCTGGGATCTTGGGATTGCGCTAGTGCAGGTGGGTGTTTGGGTTGTGTTGTTAATTCCTTTCCTATTTTGGGTACTATGTCTGCCCCGTCCTGTTTGCATGGGTTTGTTGGGCTTGGTGTGGCTTTGGATTTTTCGTATTCGTCGAGCAAGCCTAATGAATTTTGTCCTGACCGTGTTGATGAATCTGGTGTTGGCTTGGCCAATGTTGAACCTGCTATTAAGACTCCCTTGAATATGGGTTCGCCAGTGTTAATGCTTCCCCTGTTACGCCTATTGACCAAGTTACTTATCGTTTTGTTGAGGTCCCGGTTAATTTGTTATCTCCTAAGGATTTGTTTGATCAAGTGGGTACCAATTGAGGGGAGGCTGTTAGGCTGTAACTAAATTGGCTTCAATGCTCGTCCGACTCCTCTTCGGAGGCTAATGGGGAGGATGAACCTACTGTTAAATTTGCTTTGCATAAGGACTGCCCTGTTGTATCAGTTTCCTCTCCTGGGAGGGGTAAACGTGGTCGGAAATAATTGAGAGTGTTGGTTGTTGCGTTGGTTGTTTTTGTTTCCCCTTACCCACGGACTCTTGTTTCCATTTCTGGTTCTACTTTATGGTGGCCTTGCGGATTTTGCTAGCGGTTTCTGGGCAATGATCGATGTGGCTCGGGCTCATCGCTCCAATCCATGGCTAGTTGGCAACCTTAGGTGGCGATTCTTGTTAGCGGTGATGGCGGTTGGCTGGCTTTTGGTGGTTTTTGGCTCTTTCACTCCTCTATATGGTCCATGCCCGAATTTAAAGTGGTTCGTAGTCTGAGCCTTTGCTAAGCCTAACGGCCCTTGTGCCTTCTTCTCCTTGTTTGAGTGTACCATTTGTATCTCTTTTATTGTTTTGACTGCCTCGGTTTTGTGGCTTGTTGGCCTATGATTTATCTTTTGTGTTCTTTTGAAATTTTCCTGTAGTGTTGCATTCTTTAGGTCAAGGTAAACCATAAATATTTTTAAAAGGTTAATAGTGACTTTTCAATTTGTGTTGGTAGGTATGCTTTGGACTGGGCTTCCTTCACAATAATACATTAGGATTTATCTTTCCAAGAATGACATGTTTTGAGTTTATAAATGACGGGTAGAGAGAGGTGAAAGTTAAATAAATAAATTTATCTTCATAATATAACAAGAAGTTTCTGATATAATCATGAGATAGAAATTTAGGGAATCTTTGCTCAACTTGAGAACGCTTTGGAAATTTTGGACGAATGATTTTAGGATTTTAGAATTTTGATTGCACTTTTTGTTGTCCTATTGGGTTAGTTTTCTTTTTCAAACAAGTGTTTTGGTTTTTGCTTAAAAAATACTAGTTTTATTGCTTTTTGGATGAATAAATTCTTTTGGGGAATGGTTCCTTTTATTTTTTGGATTGGGCAAAGGTGCATATGTAGCATCTTATTTCTTTTGCCCCGGATTGTGTTTTTTTTTTTTTAATTTCACTATCACTACAGGAAAATCGCATGTTATCGGCGGACAAAATTCGTCGGAAAATGACCAAATTTTGTCAGAAATTTGCATTTCCGGCAGAAATATTTTCGGTGGTTCAACTTGCGTCGGAAAAGGCCTTCCAGCGCAAAATAATTAGCCAGAAACATTTCCTACGTTTTTCCAGCGGATTTTCCGTTGAAAAAATATTTCTGGCGAATTTTTTTTTTTGCATCGGAATGTCGAGAAAAAAAAATTAAAACAAAACCAAAGTCGCGCGCGGACCGGTCGCCTGGTGGGCGGGGTCTCGCGCTGGGCGGTCGCGCGGGTTTTTTTTTCGGGTCAGGTCCGGGTCGAGTTTTCGTGTCGTGTCAAATATTGACACCCCTAATTGTATGTAGCGGTTCAAATGAACTAAATATTCAATAAGCTACTTATGACATGACTCGATAAGTATATGTTCATATTCATTTGGATGACTGATCAAATAAGCTTTAATACTTCTATAGATGATTGCTAAATGAACAAATTTAAACAACTTGTTGCTTGAATAATTTATGATCATGAATAGTATTATTTGAAACTCATGAATAATGATTCTTGAATAGTATTATTTAAAACTCATGAATAAGCTGGATTAAAACAATTTTAAATTAATTAATATTAATATTAACTATTGCCAATTCATATACTTAAAATTGAACATTCATTTCATAGTAAAAAAAATAAAAATTTAAAAATATTTATTTTTCCGATTTAAGTTTATATATTATTATTTTGCAAAATGATTGTATTTGACTCTTAATCTTTTTTTAAGGATAAAAATAGTCATAGACGATAAAAATAACAATTTGGTCCATTGATTTTTTTTAAATATCTTCTAAAAAATTAAAAGACTAAAATATTATTTTTAAATAGTTAGAAGCTATTTTAATCCTTCATAATCTTTTTGGTCCTTATCTCTATTTATTTAATTCATAATATTTAAAAATATATTTAAGTATTTTTTATATATTTAATTAATATTATTTTATTTAAATATTGATATGTTGTTATGATGCATTGGACTATTCATAATAATGGATAAACTGCTGTATGATATTTTTTCTTCAGATCTGCAAGTTATCAAACGATGAAAACTAAGTCAATAGAATAATATTATATTAGATTTTTCGTTCCATGTAATGGATTTTCGATTGTAATGTAATAGGCGAAAGAATTAATAAATTTATTTTTTCAATTAGGCGTTACTTAGGGGTGCAAATTAGTCGAGTCGAGCTCGAGTCAGAGGGTGTTCGAGTCGAGCTTGAGCTCAAAAGACGAGCTCAACTCGTCTCACATCAAGCTCCATTTCGAGTTCTTCGTCGAGCACCGTCACGACCAGCATGCGAGCTCCGTCTTGACGTCGTCGACCCCGACCTCTGTCGTTGTCTTGAGTGTCGTCATTGTCCCGAGCTCCTTTGACTTTCCTGAGCTCTACTATCATCCCGAGCGTCGTCATCGTCCTGGGCTCCATCGTCGACCAGAGCTTTGTTGTCTTCTTGAGCGTCGTCGCCGTCCATAGCTCCATTGTCAGTTCGACCTCATCATCGACCCGAGCTCCGTCGACATTTCGAGCTATGTCGCCTTCGATTTTGTTTTCCTCTGGCATCTGAAGGTCACATCGTGAGTGGCTGGACTAGCCACTAGTTGAGCAGAGGTCTATCGAAGCTCAAGCTCAATAAGCCTCGCGATCTCGATCAACTCGATTCATCGCGACTGTTAACGAGACGAATCCGAGATGGCTGGCGAGCCAGCTTGAATCGGTTACAACCCTAGCGTTGCTATTGTGACGAAGTTTTAGAGATTTTTCACTGTTAAATATCAGATGAGCCCTGGAACTTACATTACAGCCCATTAATTGAAAATAAATTTAAAAATTTTGATCGGTTGAATTCAAGTGCTCATTCTGTAAATAAAATTTCATATGAACATTTTTTTCCTGTCTATAAATAAATTAGAAGCTTATTCTCTGATAAATATTGTTAAGTCGCTGAAGAAAATAATTGATATATCGCTAAAAATTGGCTTCATTAGATATCAAATTTGGTCAATATATGAATTGGAACTTCAAAAAACTATTTTAGGACCATCCAAACTTAAAGTTGAACTAAACATTAGCATATGACTAGGGGTGTCAATTTTTGGCATGACACGAAACACGACCCGAACCCGACCCAGAAAAATCCGGGTTCGGGTAAACCTAAACCCGAAACGGGTCAGGCTCGGGTTGAAGAAATCAACCCGTTTTAAAAATCGGGTCGGGTTCGGGTTAACATGGAAACACGAAATTGACCCGAAAGTGACACGAAAACTCATATTTGACCCGAAAATCCGAGTTTGACCCATTTTTTACCCGATTTTGACCCGAAAAAACAAAGATTGACCCGATTTTTGACCCGAAAACTTGCAATTTTGGGTCAATTCCGGGTCATTCGTGTCGGGTCGGGTTGACCCGGACCCGAATCGGATCGGGTTGGGGTCCGGAAACCTGACCCGTTTTTAAAAACGAGTCGGGTTCGGGTTGACCCGAATAGTGCCGGGTCAGTTTCGGGTTCGACCCGAACCCGACCCGTTGACCCGAATTGACACCCCTACATATGACAACCTCAATGTCATGGAAGGTGGTCCTATCGGAGTGAGAATAAGCTTAAGATTAAGCATAATAAAAAATTTGAGCACATTTATTGAAGAATCAAAATGATCTTAAAAGTCTCAGTACTTCCTCGAAGTAAATCCAAGAACTTGAAGAGGTAAATCAAACAAGCCGAAAAATCGACTAATTCTAACATCATTGAGACATTTAAATGTTAAAAGAATAACCGACTACTAAGGAATGCTTCAAATTTTGGTTAAATTTACGGGACATGTCACCTCAAAAAAATTTATAAATAAGCCTTCACTCTATATATGGAGTAAGCTAGGAACTTGACTTAAGATTCAAGAGAGCTCAAAGACAGCACCATCACTTGCTCGTCATCATTATATTAACTCTAGATAGTCGTCATCAGACTACCACATGACCAACACGCAATTGTTGTTGAACCATTGCCGGGCATTGTTACAGGACCACCTCTCAATCGCCATTGACAAATAATTGATATAGCACCTTTGCAGGACCACCACCAGGTTATTACCATCGTCGCCCGACTATAGGCTTCCGATCAATATTTCTTCATTATTATTTTTCGATGGCTGTTACCTGATTATAGTCCTTTGCCTCTCTATGGTCCCATAAAGACCATCACACGAATATATCTATGGTCCTTTGATCACCATCGCTCAATTATAATTCTTTGATTACAACAACTATGGGGAAATCACCTATTACTAGAGAGTTTTCTGGTGGAAATTGGCGAATTTCTGGCAGAAATTAAGATTTCCAACTACTTTCAGGTGGATATTTTTCCACCGATAAAAGACGCGTAGGAAACGACAGCCGGCGACTAATTTCTGACGGCTTTCCTGCATAATAATGCTGCTAGAAATTTTTAAAATAATAATAATAATAATTAAAAATCCAGGCTGCTCGCTGCCAACCAGGCTTCCCACTGCTCGCCCAGCTGCCCGTTGCCATGCTCGCCAGCCCGCTGCCTGCTGCCCGCATGCGCTGGGATTCGAGATTTCAAAGACCTTACCAGTTTGTTAGAAGGGCAAAAGTGTTTAAGTGTTACCTTTTTTATTTAAAATATAAAATTAAAATCCGATGGAAAAGCCACCGGAAATAATGTCGTCGAAACAAAAGCCGTCCAAGAGACACCAAAAGATTTGTAGAAAAATTAGTCGGACATATTCCACTAGAAATATGTTGGAAAGCCACCAGAAAATAGTCTGTGGGAAAGCAGTCGGAAAAATCTGCCAGTAATAGACGATTTTCATGTAGTGAACCGCTAGACTATGGTTCCCTGGCCAATGTCATTTGAATATGGACCTCTAACTTTAGTTGTCGACTACAATTTTTCGATCATCACCACTTTATAACGGTTCTGTGATTGCCTTTGCTCGATTATAGTATTTCGACCATTGTTACTAGGCAAAGATCCTTCGACCTTGAATGCTCTAACCATTGATAAATGGCTACATTGACGGCCGTTGACTTTATCACCTACAATTGCTATAATGCCAATTAATGCACGTCATCACTTATATGATCAATCCACACCGTCAACATAAACTATAATTCTTGGCATCATTGTTAGGACTTATGTTATGCTTCTTAGTCTCTAATCTCCTATCCTCAAAAGAGTATGATCCAACAAACAAGTGAATGATCTTTTAAAGTAGCTCACATGTCACAATATACTTTCATCTCTCACCACATAATGCGTTCTATATTTTGTATCTTTATTATTCTATCAAAACCTTCCTATGAGGAAGTATATCAATTATAATCGATAATAAATATTAATAAAATCATTTCAGCTAGGTCTTGTTCCATGATTATATCATTTTTTTGGTTCTACATGTATAAATTATGGTGTCTTTTGCAACCTTTTTTCATATGTACATATTAGATCATCATATAATATCAAGACAAACTCTCCGACTCTACTGTCATGAATGTTGTGACACATAATGATATTAAATTTATATGAGAAAAGTATGATTTTTTCATCTTTTAACTCAAAATAATAATTTTGATACTTGTTTGTATTCATTTACATTTGTAAACTAGTAATTATAATGAACCCAACTGAAATAAAAAGTTGTAATGAGAAAAAAAGCATAAAAATCAAAGATGCCGCCCTGTTCAAATTGCCATCTTTCAGAACGTCACAAAGAAGTCCAATATGTCAGCTTTAAGAGCTCTATTTGACTAATAAGTCAAAATAAAAAGTCGAAATATTGTGGAATTAACTAACAGAGAAAAAAAAAAAAAAAAAACGAAACCATCTGATCAGCTTGTTTCGATCTCCGCCACCACCAGCTGCCGCGGTTGAGCACCCCAGACAGAGGACGAGAGTAGCCTTCGGGATTTCCAGCTTATGAGTTAACACTGTAGAAACCGAAGTTGCTTGTTCGGTTCTTGCAAGCAGAAAGAACGGTACAGATCGAAAACAGGAAGAAGAAGACAGAAATTATTCATTTGATGTGTTTTCCAAGTACAACAGAAGACTATATATAGACTAGATAAAGGACCTATACAAAGACATAGAAGCATCCTTTATTTGCTGACATGTAAAGTATAATATATATTTATTCTAATACAACCCCACAAATTGATGGATATGGGAGAACCGTTAGTTTGTGTCTTAGATGACGAAACCTCTTTGTTGAAAGATATTTGGTGAAAACGTCATCAATCTGATCAATGGAGCTAATGGGAAGCAGTTGGATGTTGTTCTTCTGAATGTGACCCCGAGCGAATCGTTGATCGTTTTCAATATGCTTTGTACGGGCATGAAAGACTGGGTTGTTGGCGATTGCAATGGTGGACATGTTGTCGCAATGTAGATTGGCGGGTTGATTGGTGTGAATGTCAAAATTGGATAGAATTTGACGTAGCCATATTATATCTGCGGTAAGTCCAGCTAGGGCTCTGTACTCAGCTTCGGTTGATGATTGTGCCACTGTATGTTGTTTTTGTACAGTCCAGGAGATGATAGTATTGCCCAAGAAGGAGCAATAACCATATGTGAATTTTTTAGATACCAGATCTCATGCCCAATCGGCATCAGAAAAGGAGCGAATCGAGATATTGTTTTTAGTGATGGGGATTCCAAAATGCATCATGCATTTAATATATCGGAGAAGATGTTTGAGAAGATAGATGTGGGATGATAAGGGATTATGCATGTGTTGAGAGAGGAGATTGACCGAATATGCGATATCCGGTCTTGTAAGCATAAGGTATTGACAAGATCCAATGATTTCCTGGAATAGATTTGGGTTGGATAAGCTTGGATCGGGATCAATTTGTTGGGAAAGTTTAGTGCAGGTTGGATTGGCGAGGGACTTACATTGAGTAAGATTAGCCAATTGAAGAATTAACTTAGCATAATGAGGTTGAGATAAGAAGTAATGAGTGAGTGCGGATTGTATGTTGATGCCGAGAAAGGAGTAGACATGACCAAGGTGTTTTAGAGTGTAGGATTTGTTAAGTTTCTGAATGAGATCAGAGAATTCCATTTGATTATTGTCGGTGATAAGAATGTCGTCGACGTAAATGAGAATATAGATTTGAGTGGAGTTTTGACGGAGAACGAGAAGGGATGGGTCAGATTTGCTGTGAGTAAACCCAAGAGACGTCGAAGAGGATGTGAATAGGTTATACCATTAGCGAGGTGCCTGTTTGAGATCGTAGATAACTTTGTGAAGGAGGCACACATGCTTTGGTTTGGATAGGTCTTCAAATCGTTTGGGTTGAGTCATATATACAGTTTCAGTTAGTGTGCCATGCAGAAAGGCATTTTCGACGTCTAATTGTTGAACCGGCCAATCATGATAGAGGGCAATGGTTAGCAGAATATGGATGGTGGTGAGTTAGCCACAAGACTGAAGGACTCGGTGTAATTGATGTCGTATTCTTGGTGATTGCCTTGGGCGACAAGTCTTGCCTTTAGAGAGCTATGGAGCCATCAACATGGTGTTTCGTCATATACGTCCATTTGCACCCAAGGATAGAGGCATTGTGAGGTGGTGAGACAAGGCTCCAAGTGCCTTGTTTTTAGGGCAAGAAATTCTTGAGACATCGCCTGTCTCCATTCGGGTTTCTTGGATGCTTCCGTAAAAGTGGCAGGGTTGGATTTGTCTAGAATAAGTTGTTGATGATGAATGAGATTGAGCTTGTGAATGGGTTTAAGGGATCCAGTCATGGTTCGAGTAATCATATGGTGACGAGATGGAATGTGCGTACAAGGGGAAGAAATAGGAGGCAGAGAGGTAGAGGAAGGAGAGTTGGAGTTAACCGAGCGGATGTAATTGTTTGGAGAATTGAGGACGTTATTGCTGGGAGGTGACGGGTGGTGTTTAGGGACAGTGAGATGGGTGGAGATTGGTAGAAGAAGAGATGGAGGGGCATGGTTGGATATATAGAGTTGAGGGGAATTGCTGCTGTGAAACGGGAATGAATTTTTGTCAAAAGTGACATGCCGAGATAGATGGATTTTATTTGTAGTGAGATTGAGGCATTTAAATCCTTTGTAGGATTCAGAGTAGCCTAAGAAAATACAAGAGTTGGCTTTGGGTTAAAGTTTATGTCGAAGATGGGACAGAATTAGTGGGAAACATTCGTACCCAAAGGTTTGAAGATGAGAGTATGAAGAATGTATATTGAAAATGAGTTGATAAGGAGAGATCGAGATTTTGAGTATTAGTAGAGGCAAGCGATTAATGAGATAGACTGTCGTAAGAGTTGCCTCGGACAATGAATATACGGGACAGAGGCAGTGTGAAGTAGAGTACAAGTAGTGTCGATGATATGATGATGTTTACGTTCCGTCAGCCCGTTCTGCTCAGGAGTGTACAGACATAATATATGGTGATGGATACTGTTGTTCTTTAGGAAAGTGTACAAGGTGTTTTTTAAGAATTCAGATCCATCGTTGGTGTGCAGGCATAAGATTCGACGAGATAGTTGTTTCTTAACGAAGAAAGCGTCTCGTACTTTGAATTATATTATTATTATTATTATTATTATGTTAATTTTATTAAATTTAAATAATATTTATTATTTATTACGTCATCCGGTTCGACCCCGGTTAGACCAGTCGAACCGTGAACCTCTCCATCTTCTGGTTCGTTGTCCGGACCGATTTTCAGAACATTGATGACAACATTGTTTTTTAGGATGCTAATTGATGTCATATTTATATCCGACCATTGTCTATCATCAGATTTTCATCCAATTCCTAATCATTCCTAGATTTCAGCCTGTTGATTGACTATTGTAATCTGAGCTCCCTTAAGTTCGAGTACGAGTTAGTTATTTGTAATGTATTCAAACATTAGTGGAAAATTTTGACTGGGCATAGCACCGTGGTTTTTCCCTTCTGAGTTTTCATGTAAAAAATTCTAATATTTATACTATTTATGTGTGAGATGGATACTCGTGCAACGCTAAGCAGCATAGTTTTTCCTATTTTACCGTTGCCAATATTCTAGCTCGCAGCATTATTATTGTTATTATTATTTATAAATTATAATTAAGAAATAATAAATGAGTTGAGATTTTTTTTAATAGAGACATAAATTGATTTTATAAATAAAAAATAGAAATTAAATTTTTACTATTAAAAATATCAAATGGCTTATACATATTTATTTTTAAAAATGTTTTATAATTGTGTTTATATTATATAGATTTGCTTTCTTGTAATTTATCGAAAGGATATGACAAATGAAAGATGTAGATGTCAGGTTAAAGTGCCACAATATTTTGTTGTTTTATTTAACCTTCTTTAAACCTGCTGGTCCGATACGGCAATGCTGGCGAGATAATTAGTTATTTTTTATTATAAATATTAGGATAATTCACACAATAAGCGTGGGCCTAAGCAGGCCAGCCACAAATTACAAGGCGCTTTCTTTTCTAATTACAATGTATATTTTATTTTTATAAAACTCTTAATAAATACAGCAAATAAGTTTTTTTTTTTTAAACTTCGATAAATTTAACTATAAAGTTATACATACAGGATTGTAAAATGGATATTGATGGGATGAAAAATAAATATATAATTGATATATCATCGAAAACTTATCTTGATCAGACATAAATTTCAGAAAAAATTTGAGTTAAAAACTTTCAAAATTAAACATGGGACTATCCTAACTCCAATGTCAACAAATTTGTAATCGAGTTGAATGTCTCGAAAAGAAGAATCCAAGGATACTAAATTCGACTCAATCTGATCTCAAATGGATTCAAATCGACGACCGGAAGCATATTTGAAATGTTCAAACCATAAATTAGATGACCAAATGTGAAATGCTCATAGTTCAATAGAACGGCTTGACAAGAGAATCCAACGAGCCTAAGATTACTGAATTTTGATATCACTAAGATACTCAAGAAATGGTCCATGATAAAGGGAGTTGATATCGGGCGTCCATTGGAAACATTCCCAACTTGCCCTAAATCTTCTCTCTATTTACTAGTCATTCCATTCTCAACAAATTATAAATAGATCCTCATTGCTTCACATGAGAGGAGAGCAAACAAGGAAAGAGGAAGGAAGGAAGGAAGAAAGAAGGAAGAGAGGAAAGTAAGAGACATCTGAGAGATCTCTTGCCACCAAAATCCTCCTTGACCACTTACCATCGTCGGACGTCCACCCGGCAACCGACTGTCTTCAAACTTCTGCCCGACCAACAGTTGCCACCAGACTTCTGCCCAATCACCAACTGACACCAGATTTATGCTCTGCCATCGACGGCACTAGACTTCTACCCGGCCACTAGCCGTTACCCTACTACGGTCTCCTCTACCGCCATCACCCGACCACGGTCTTTTCAACCGCAGTCGCCAACTACGATCCTTCCAACCACCTTCACCCAATTGCGGTTCTTCCGACCTCCATCGCTCGCTAACTACAGTCTCTCCAACCAACATCTTCAAACTACGATTTCCTCGACTGCCATCGCTAGACTATGGTCTCCCTAACCGGCATCACCTGACTACAGTCTTCTCGACCTTCGTCGCCTGTCAACTATGGTCCTTCCGATGATCGCCATTGACTATGGTCTTTTTGACCTACATGGCTCGCCGACTATGGTCTTGCCGACTAAACGAACATGTCAACACTTTTTCTTCTAACTCTCACCATGTAATGCACTCTATATAATGTATATTTGCTGCATCGAGTCAAGGCCTTCCACCAGGGATCGAAGGGCCTCATTTGTAATTAACTGCAAACACTAGTGGATTTATTTAAACTTGGCAAGGTCCCATGATTTTTCCTACTTTTCAAAGGTTTCCATGTAAAAACTCTAATGTCCCTTATGAATGCTACACCATCTCTTTTATCTATTTGTGAGCTAAATCTTCGTAAAAAGCTAAGATGTTAAACTTTATAATGTATTGCCACGAATATTCCATGACACAGCAATAATAAAAAAGAAATCCAATATAAAAAAAATGAAGCGTATTTGAAATATTTTAAGTTGCATGGATGAGAAATAAATACAGGTGGTTAGTTTTTTTTTTTTTTTTTTTATATATATATATATATACATCAAACAAAACATCAAAATTTTTAAAACCCCTATATTTAAAATACTTTACATTGCTTTCACTCAAAACCAAACAACTCCTTATTACACTTTGAATTTTATTTTGATGGTAAATTTTTTCATTTTTAGTGTAAAAAATAAAAAATTACCAAAACTTTTTAATTTAAAAAAAATAATGATGATATCTAATTAAAAGTTAAATTAACAATACACATGAATTTTAATGTGGACATTAGAGATAGAATTTTAGTGGAACCTTAATGACTAATAAAGAGTTGGCCAAAGTTATTAAGGAAATGCACAAAACAAAAAGTTCAAATGGAATAAAATTCTTAGTGAGTTTTTTTTTTGGTTGGAATTGTGAGTGAATTAAAGGAAAATTCACACACACATCACATATGCAAGCTTCTAATTCAAGACTTCTCAGGCGATCATGATGAGATATATATCTTAGTGAGCAGAGATAATAAAATAACTAGCAGTTGGCTAGCCTTAGTAGCTAGTCATTGGTCTCTATTCTTTTCCTATGTTTATTTAGTTCATAAAATCTTCAACTCTTCACCTTCTTCACTCCAACTCTCTAAATTCTCTTGATTAAAGGTTCATTTGAGACAACTTTATTAGTTATTTTCTAAAGCAACTTCCTAGTTCAAGCAATTCTCAACATAAGAATACGTGTGGTAGTTGTTGATTGTGGTGTAATTGTGGTTGTGGTGGATTTTGTCGTTGATTTTTTCTAGGTTGCCTATTGTGCTTGCACCTTTAAAAAAATCTTATCGTAAGCATGGTTTAGTCATGCTAATTTTAATTATTCATGTTGCATCCTTTAAATTTTAATTATTCATGTTGCATCCTTTAGAATTTAACGTCCTGGCTTTGCATGAAGATGAGAAAAAAAACCACAAAGTCTTTCCAAGTTTCAATGAATCTACTAGTTTTTATAGTTGATAACAAATGATGCATTTTCTCAGGGGAAGACGTTGACTCAATGTAGCTAATATATGTCATATAATGCACTTTATATGGAAGGGGTTGGATGAAACTAATGTCACGAGAGTTGTTCTCAAGAAATTATTGTCTTGTGCATTTGATTAGTAGGGTCGTTGTCGATTTATGATGATCATAAGGATCATAGTCAAATTATAATGATTAGAAGAATTGTAGTCGACAGGCGATGGAAGTTGGAAGGACTGTAGTAGGACAACGATAGTCGGAGGGATTATAGTAAACAAGTAAAGGAAATATGAAAAAAAAAAAATAGCGGTTAGAAGGACCATAGTTGGCGGTCAACAAAGGTGGGAAGGATCGTAGTCGATCGGCGGTTGTTCGAGAGACCATAGTTGGCGGGCGACGAAGATCAAAAGCACCGTAATCAGGCAATGGTGGTTGGTGGGTGACGGAGGTCATAAGGATTGTAGTCAAGCGAGGGTGGTAAGAAGTACCGTAGTTGATGGACAACATTTGTCGAAAGGATTATAGTCAGAAGATGGTGGTCAGAGGGATTGTAGTCAGTGGGTGAAAGTGGTTAGAGGAAGGCCCGACAGTGGTAGCCAAATAGAGGTCTAACGGTGATGGTCGAGCAAAGGTCTAGCAGCGGCAATTTGGTGGAGCAGATGCGTTGGCGGTGGTGCTAGGGTGAAGCTCGAGGATTCTTCAAGCTCCAAAGCTCTTCTCTTCTTCGTCCTCCCCCATTTCATGTAAAGAATGAAAGTCTATTTATAGTTTTTTGTGAGTGGCATCCACAGTAAATATGGAGAAGATCCATGGTAGATTTGGAGTGTTTTATCGAATGACTCATATTGATTCCCTTGATTATGAGACATTTATTGAACATTTAAGTGCATTATTGATGTCAAAATAGAGTGATATTGGGTTCATTGGTTTCATCTCATCGAGCAGATCGATTTAACTATAAGCATGTCATGTTTGAATATCATTTGTACATCCAATTAATGTTTGAAAGCTTCCAAGAATGCTTTGGTCCTTTCATTTGAGCACGAATTTGATTTCAATGGGTTTGTCTCATTGAGATGTTCAATTTGACTTTATATTTCCTGATATCAGAGTCTGAATGATCCCAAATTTAATTTTAAAAGTTTTTTTTATTAATATTTACAACAAGATTCGTGCTCGATCAAGGCAATTTTTGGTGACATATCAATTCAAGTCCTATATATTTTGAAAGAATGTTTGGAAGTGATAATCTTCATCCAATTAACATAATTGTTTGTAAAGATTAATTTCAAAACTAATATATTGTCTTTACCATTAAATGAATCCAATATAAAATATATCGAATTTTTTTATCTTGAAATACATCTTGTTAGTGATTCATCCTACCAAGCAACTTCAAGCCTTCTTGTTGTATTTTTCTTACTGTATTATAAATCCTGCATTCATATGCTATATTATATCAGAGAAAAATAACTGTTTTTCTTTTCTTCTTTTTATTAATCTTTCCACGTTTAGATTCACTTTGTGCAAAGAAAATGCTATAAGAAATGTTATATGTTGTGAACCAGCTTCAAGCTCCAATGTGAATTGCAGAATGAATACAAAGACAACAGCAGATATTTATTTTTGGTTTCAATAGAACATTGAAGAACTCCTTTATTGATTCTTGAAAATAATTACAGAAACTTGTCTCCAGGCACTAGCGTTCCTTGTTGCCGTGCCTGAGCTCTCTTATCTGCCATGTTCAATCCAGTTTCTTATTTAACAGAAAATAGAAACCGAACTTGCAGGCTACATGGAAATGCAGAACTAATACAATATACATCAAGATAAAACCCGATATCTATCAAACAATCGCTAATTTATAAAATCTATAGAGATAAATGGATTTGGACCATGAACTAACAATCTGCAGCTTGGTCCAAGTTTATTAAAAGAAAATTTTAGATGAGAAAATTTCTATCAACCTTCACAGAGTTAGCTGCTAACTCAGCTTCTGTTGTTGATGGAGCATCAAATGCGTTGTGGAGAAGCTTTCTAACTCACAATTCCCCCAAGTGCAATGAGAGCATATCTAAAAATGGATTACTCTGTATCACTGCAACTTGTGTAATCAGAATCTGCATAACTAATATGCATTTCACCAATAGCAGCCCAACCTCCATACAATAAGCTCGGATTCGACGAGCCCTCACAAATCTGAGAATCCATTTCAAAGCTTACTAATGTGGGTTTCCTAGTTCTGCCATGAATCTGCTAATCATGCTGACTGAAATGTGCAAGGTTGGATCTTGGGAATAGCATTCCATGCATTAAACTACAAACGACATTTGCATATGGTATGTGATTCCTTTCATTTAAGAAAAAAATTATTTTGTGCGGACATCGAACGTCATCCGGAGACCAACTATAATGCGCCACATCACCTCTGTGGTTGGTACCGTTGACGTGACGCATTCTGGTTGGTCTCCGGATGACGTTCTACATCTGGTATTTGTACATAATAATTTCTCCAAATTTTGAGGTACATTGATAGCCTTTAATTTGAAATGAGCTGCAAATGGTGTTTCAACAGTTCTAGATTCATTCATTCCAAATATTTCCAGCACCTTTGCAAGCACAACTTTTGAGAACGAAATAATTTTCTTTCCTGTCTATCCATTGTAATCAGAATGCCTAAATTTTGCTAGCTGAACCCATATCTTTCATCCCAAATTCTGAAGATTGCTGGAGAGAAGCAATTTCAATTGTTTCATTACTTGTCAAAAAGTCATCAACATAAAGATGCAAAAACACCAAATCATTGTCATTTGCTGATTTCCTATGGTAAACACAATTATCATGTTAGCATTTTATGAAACCAATCTTCTTCAATAAATGATCAATGCAATGCGCTTTTGTCTAAAGCGTTGTTTTAATCCATAAATGGGTTTTCTCATTAAGCAAACAAGTTTGTCATTTCTTTGCTGGAAAGCTTCAGGTTATCACTTAAACATAGTCCCATTTGTTTTGAGTTCAAGATTGACCTTTGCAACAATAGACGATATAATTAAGTTTTATGGATGTTTGCATGGTAATCTTCCAAGCAGGGGCGGATCTGCTATATGCTCATTTTATAAAACCTCAAAAATATTTTTAAAAAATTATTATATGATTATTTAGGCAATTTGTCCCCATCAATTATTTTTTAGTTTTTATTATAAGAGTTTTTAGGCAATTGTCCACCTAAAATTTTTTAAAATACTATGATTTTTAGGCAATTGCCCCAACACTATTAAACATATTATGTAAAGATGTTATTGTTAGGGAACCAAAATTATCCTTACAACCAAAATTTGTAAAAAAAATGACAAAAATATCCTTACAACCAAAAATCAAAAGAGAAATATCCTTACAAAGAGAAATAATAAAGAAAATAAAAAAATATCCTTGCAATCAAATTTTGTTCCAGGGGCAGCGCCCCGGAATCCCGCAAGGGGGTGCTGCCCTCTTGGACCCCCTACATATCTGCGAAGCGTACAACGATCAAGGATATGAAAAAATAGGGGTCAAGGGGCAACACCCCCAGAACAAATTTTGGTTGTAAAGTTATTAATGAAAAAAAAAAATAAAAAAAAACTATACACTTTTACTTATAAGTTTGCCCCCTAAAAATTAAGGCTATTCCACCCTTGCTTCCAAGCATTGTTATCTTCTAACAAAAGTGTTCATACATCTCCTTCCTTGAGGCTAAGTAATCAACCCTCATTTGAAGTCCTGTGAAATGAGCAACCAGAGTCTATGATCCACACATCACCAGAATCCCTGGTTGAAATAATCGGATGATTTGTCTCCATATGAATTAGCTTTTCCGTCTTCTATGCTTCATTCTCCTTGACACTTTGCACTGCTTCAACAATTCCTTTTGAAATGCCTCTCCTTATGACAATGGAAACATTTCTAAGACATCTTTGACTTTGATCAAGATCTTTCGTGGTTAGGGGTTTCAATTCGGGTCAATGTGTTGGGTTCGGGTTGATCCCAAGTTGATCCGGATCTAAACGGGTCAATCCAAATCCAATCCGTTTTTTTCAAACATGTTGAATATTTCGACCCGGACTCGACTTGAGAGGATTGTCGGGTTGACACTACCTGATCCGAATTTTTCCGATTTGGCTGAAGAAGCACGAACTAAGCTCCCATCGTAGCCGACACTACTTCCAGACTGAAAGCGAAGCAACGACAAAGCAGCGGCACTACGGCAGCGGCGGTGCGGTGCCAGTGCGGCCTAGCTACTTAGGGTTTAGCCTAGGGTCCAGAGAAGGCGATCAGCGGAGCTGTAGGATGGATGAAGACAGTCGGCGGGGCCACAGGATGGCGCGCCAAGCAAGTCGCGAGTGCTGGCCGAGTCCACGAGTGTGAGCGGAATGGTCCAAATGGACTCGGCAGACTTGATTTTGGGTCATTGTCGTGTTGATTTTAGGTTGTCGGGTCAACCCGAACCCGACTTGTTTGGTTAACGGCTCAACCAGAACCCAGATTATTCCGGGTTGAATCCGGGTCGTGTTTCGGGTGATGTCAAAAATTGACACCGCTATTCACGGTAGCTTTATTGTTTCTTTTCACTTATGCTCCCCACAAATGAGCTGTCACCATTATTCTCTTCTTTGATTTCTGATTTTCTATAGCAATTCTCTAGCCTTTGTCCTATCCTTCATGGATGTAAGGCCCTCTTCGAAATTGTAACAGTCTCCTTGATGAACAAGAAGCATTCTGGTCGGTGAAATTGTCATAATCTTGAACCTCCATAGGCTTAAATCATTCTTGTTAATTTTCCTTCCTAAATTGTATTAACTATTAACAGTTTCCCTCCTGAATCCCATTTCAAAGGTGATTTGATTCAGAAGATGATTGTTCCCAACTGTTGATTGGATTGGGCACGAATCTAAAGGCAAAATTAAGTTGGAAATTTCAGAAATTAAATCTGGGATCATCCAAGCTCCGATTTCAACAAACTTATAGTCAAATTGAACATCTCAAAAATATGAACCCAACGACACTAAATTTGACTTAATATGAACCCAAATGCGTCCAAATCAGAGACTTGAAGCATATTTTGAAAGTTTAAATTATAAATTGGATGACTAAACGATTTCCAAAAGTGACACGCTTATAGTTGAATCGAGCAACTCGATGAGAAGAATCCAATAAGTCTAAGATCATCAAATTCTGATATCATTAACACATTCAAATACCCAGTAAACAGTCCACGAGCAAGGGGATCAACATCGGCCATCCATTCAAACCACTTATAACTTATCCAAGATCTCTCTCATGTTTACTGGCATGTCACTCTCATAAAAGTATAAACAGACCTCTCATTCCTCATAAAAGTGTAGTAGAGCGATGAAAAGGAAGAGATATAAACTAGAGTTTGCTTGTCACCAGACTCCTCGACCACCGTCGAACTTCCTCTAGGCCACCGACTGATGCCGGACTTCCGCCCGGTCACCGACTGACGCCGAACTTCTGCCCGATCATCGATTGACGTCGAACTTCTGCCCGATCACCGACTGACAGGCACGCCGCATGTGGGATCAAGCTCGGACAAAGCCAGCAGGTATGGGGCTTGTGGGCAAGGCTAGTGCAGATGCAAAGAGGCTGGTGCGGACATGGGCGAAGTTAGCAGTTGCAGAGCCAGGACCGCGGAAGAGCCAGTTGTGGCAGAGTAGGGATCAGTGCATATACGGTTTTTGGGTTTCTAGGTTAACTCAAATCCGATCAGATTTTAGAAAATGGTTGGAATCTCGAACCCCGCCAAACCCAAATTTTTTTTTGGTCAAGTTTCGGGTCGGGTCAAGTTTTGACACCCCTAGATATTAAGATGGGGTGAAAGGATACAAGCTATGGTGCATCGAGCAAGGACTGAAAAAATGCATCATAAGTAGAGATGTTGTCTTCAACGAGACTGAATTTCAATTGTGTTAGGGGGGGGGAACACAGTAAACAGCAGAATGCTCCTCTAACGCTACTAGTCACATCCTACCATCCACCGTACTATTGATTACAGACCATTGGATCATAAAAAACATAATTAATCTCTTTTATATATAAAAGCTACAGTGTATTTACTGAAGGTCTCATCTCTGTGAAATTAAAAAGCACTGCTTAGTACCAGCACTCTGTTAACAATGCCCAAGAATTCAAAAGAAAAGTGTTTATGAACAATATTCCTTATATTAACATAGTTGGGAATTTAATGCATGGTATGATTTGTAAATGACTGAACATTGCTCATGTAATCAGGTCGTTAGCCAATACATGGCCAATCTAAAAAAAAGTCATTGGGAAGCTTTGAAGTGGATCCTTGGATCTATAAGCACCGGCTTGCTGTATCAAGGTGGAGCTGATAATGTCAAAATGCTAAAACGCTACGCTGATTCAGATTTTGCAGGTTGTCTTGACACAAAAAGATCAACTTCTGGTTATATTTTCACTATTTAATTTCAATGGAATTGTTAGTTTGAAGTCTGCTCTACAGCATGTGGTGGCTTTATCCTCAACTGAGGCCAAATTTTCTGCAGCTTCTGAAGCTATAAAGGAGGGATATGATTATGGTTTCATAATCTACTTAATGAGTTGGGATTCAAGCAAGAAAGGGTTACTATTTCCTATGATAACCAAATTACTATTCACCTCATGAAAAATTCAGTTTTTGAAGTAAAAATTACATTTCATGAGAGATAATCTAAATAGCAATGTTATTCACATAGGGAAGATCTCTACCGATTACAACCCAACAGATGTCATGACCAAATATATATTTAACGTTTCATAATTCAAATTCTGCTTGAATGAAGTAAAATTTTGTGTGGATCAGCACATCGTTATTCCCCAAGTAAATGTAAAATGAGACCAAGGTGGAGTTATTAATAATTGCCCAGTTTTAGTGAGTAGTTTCATTCACTACAGTAAAACATGCGATTACCGCCGGAGGTTCATGCAGATTTTTATTCGTCGGTAAGTACGGCGTATGTACCGGCGTATTATGCGACGAAAGCATGATTGAAGCACAACGGTGTTTGTTCCGGCGGAATAGTAATCGGTATTTTTCCGACACTGCTAAACCGGCGCATGAAAATCCGACGGAAATGCGCCGGAAACCGTAACTTTCCGTCGTATTTTCTGTATTACTGGCGGATTTGGTCCGCCCGTAATACCGGGTTTTCCTGTAGTGATTCTTGTAATAGCTATATAAGAAGAGCTTTGTGAATTCTACGAAGTGTGTGAAACACCTGAGCGGAGAAATTTATATTCTCAGGAATATATATATATATATCCCTAAACTATATATTTCTTTGTTAATCAACATTTGATGTTAACGAGAATTATTAATCCAACAACTGGTCGAAGTTTTCATTTCGTTTAAGTAGCTAATACTTGAATGAGACATAAAGAAAATTTGTACTATTTTTAATAGTGGAATTAAAAAAGAAAACGTTGTTGTTGTGAAAAAGACCGAACTATCTTTTAAACGCAGGAGATTTTGATATTTTTTATAGGCTTAAAATTGGCAACCAAAGTGGCAGTTAACAGAACCTAATAAATATTTTAATTATATAGATATTAAAAAGTTAATACAAATTTAAATTTAAATGATATTACCAATATAAAATTTCACAAGTAATTTATGTTTTTTTTCCTTTGTATCACTAGAAGATATTGTTATTAATAAAAGTCAAAAGAAAGTAATTTAGGCTTCGTTTGGGACAGTTTTCTTTCTGCTTCATAAAGCAGTTTTTTAATATAAAAATTTTAATTTTTGTACTAGAAAGCTACTTTATGAAGCAGTGAGAAAGCTGTCCCAAACAAAACCTTAGAGCAAGAGAAAAATGACACAGAAGAAAGAAATTGAGCTTATGGAGTTGATCCTCTTGAATGCTTCGTGATGGACTTCTTTGTGCATTAGAACTGATCCATTGTTATCAGATTCTCTACCAAGCCTCAGTAATATATAACATGGACATTATTTGTCTTTGCTATCTTTTAAAGTTTCGATGAAACGTTCCCTATATTTCCTATTTAAAACATTCTATAAAAATAAAAATTTCAATAAGAAGAATTTAATAAGTTTAATATCACTCAATTTTGAATTCATTAAAGTGCTGAGACAAAAAAAAAAAAAAATAATCACATAATCAAGGAGATCAAACACCAGTTTTGAAATTTGAACAACACAATATTGAGTTAGAATTTTCGAAAGGAAAATAAACCATAAAGAGGGTGTTTAATTTTTCCGCCTCTCAAGATTATATGCCTCATAGTATCTATAGAACGAGAAATTATTTTGTACAGAGATTTGACGCAGAATGCCATCTGAAGATCAACCAGAAGGTAACACTCAGCGGTGACGAGCACAGGGTTACGTGGCGCATTCTGGTTGGTCTCCAAATGGCATTCAGTGTCTGCATAGAATAATTTTTTCTATAAAAGGCCTAATGTGTTGGCTCCTAATTTCATGTACTTAGTATATGCAAAATAAGAAGTAAAATTTCATATAACTCAAAATCGTCACATTGGATATTAAAAAATTATAATATACATAATGTCAATTGCTTGATAAAAGAATATTTGTTTTCTATTTTGTTGGATTTTATGAGGTGTTCTTCTTAAAGGCATGCTTGCCATCTGCTAGCTTGAGGTACCTTATTCCTTAGTTAATTAACATTTGATGTTAACGAGTATTATAAACCTAATAAAAGGTCAAAGTTTTCAGTTCTTCTGCGTAGCTAATGTTTGAATGAACCATAGACATAAAAAATATCATAGCCACAAATTCTTTCTATTTTTTAACGAAATATACAAAAAAAAGAAAACATTATTGTTGCGAAAAGGACCTATCTATCATTTTATTGTGGAGGACATTTTGGTTTCTTGAGTCTTATTTATGTTTTTCTTATAGCGTGAAAAATGGCAGCCAAAGAGGCGGTCAACGAAGCCCAATAAATACTGTAATTAGATAGATATTAAAACATTAATATAAGTAATTGATGTTTTATTTATTTATTTTTTCTTTGTATGACCATAAGGTATTGACATATATAAAAGACAAATAAAAGTAAATCAGAAGAGAAGAAAATGAAAACAATTATATAATGATATGGTAATAAATGTTTATATGATTTGTGAGGATAGTTTCACCAATTAAATGAGTAGTTTTATTTTATTTTTGGTTAGAGGTTAATGAACTTGCAGTTAGTTAAAGTTTTGGGACAGGATTTATACCCAGTATTTGGAGAGATTATTACGTTCGGAGTTTGGACCTGGAGAAATTCCTGATGCTCGTCAGAAATAACTCATCATCTTCTTACTCTCCAATTGGCAGTCAGTATGCATTCTCCCTCCGTCACCGGTCGTCTTTCTATCTCCTCTCTTTCTCTCCACCTCCCACCATCAATAAAGTTAAATGTTTTGACCTTTTCTGAATTACACTATATTTATATTCCAGCTCTTACGATATATATATTTTTTTATAAATTTATTAAAAATAGTTATTATTTAATGTAGTAATTTATAATATAAATTGGAGTTGGAATGAACTTCTACAGTAGTTAATAAATGTTATTACATGAAGGTGAAAACGTAATATGCTGTAATTATTTGTAATGATAAGAACTGATTCTGGCAAAATAATAGGATTTGTTGCCCAATTTTTCTTTTCTCTTCTTCTTATTTTGCTTGAAGGGATACATCTGTTGGATGTTTTTAAATACGTCTCTATCTGTTTTGAGTATATTACAATGTATGAAGTGAAGATAGACAAAAAGAGTGAGAGAATAAATATATGTACAATTTCTCCCAATTTTTAAAGTGAATTACTTTATGTGATGTGACTCCGTGATTTTTTCTGAGTTCTAGATTTTTCCACATTAAACTCTAGTGTTTTTTTCTTCTTCACTGCACTTTTATTATCTCTTATTTGTTGTACTTCCCAACATAAACGAGTCAAGTCAAACTTGAGTCACCTCTAGTAACTAATCGAGTTAACGTTCGAGCTCTAGCTCTAGCTTGATAAGCACACCTAATAGGTAAAACAGCTTATGCATAAGACGACTCACCTTTACACTACCTCTTCCATGTTCTCTGCTATGTGGTAGGAGCTCTCTTCATCACCTCCGTGTGATCACTATTCCATTAATCGTGACCATAGCATTGTAACTAACCGAGCTTATATATCAGCCTTACTTGTCACGACCCAACCCGATCGGGACGGATCCCGCTCGCATCGGGTCGCCACGGAACTTTCAAAAATCCAGGATCTAGCTTTGGAATTTGTTTCAGACTTTCTTCCAAGTATTAAATAGACAGAAAAACACAGAGCTACTATAAACATCCAAATGCAGAACGGTTCATCTATCTTTTCTTTCCTCAAAATAGTCATATACAATACAGTCAATGGCTTCAGACAGAAAGAACAGAACAGAAAAGTCATGACTACACAAAAAACAAAAGTATCAAGTACTGTTGACCTCATTTTTGTATGAGGTCACTTGAACCAATCTTATCCCTAAATCAATTCAATACCCAAATCAATTCAAATTCTAGGATTCTCTTAGATCCAGACCCTAGGATCTATTTAGATCTTAGAAATCCAATAATCAAAACAAGTACCTAATCACAGATCAGACTCAGAACGTCTAATCCAAGACCTCTTTCCCTTTCCCAGAACCTGAAAACCATGTAGAAAATAAGGATGAGCTAACAGCTCAGCAAGACATCAATCACCAATCAAAATAATCAGAAACTCACATCAGAAAACATATCAGAAAAGTATCCGTACAAAATTCGAACAATCATACCGGAATCGTATAACAGACAGAACAGATAACAGCTCAATCGGAAATCAAACATCGGATACGAAAAACTGAAGTCATTTCAAATCAGAGTTCAGAACAGATATCATAAAGCTTTCATGTCTTAGAGCAGACAAAATCGTACGGAATAACCAGAATCGTACAGAAATAAAAAATCATATATCGGATAATTCATAAAACAGACCAGATAAGTCACAGAACAGATTATCAGATATCAAACATCAGATTCCCTGACCTTGACATAATCTCAACGGATTCTGGCCCATTATGCCTCCCTTTGTGCTTATAGCACCAGAACATAATAGAACATATATTCGAAATTCTGAAACAGAACTTATTTTCAGATTTCAGAGCTCATTTCAGATTTCCCTGACACAGACAGAATCTCAAAGGATCCTGGCCCCTTATAACTCCCTTCTGATAGCATACAAATACTTCAATTCATTCAATGTATCAATTCAGAAAAATTAGAATTCATACGAAAAATCAGCGGTATAACGGCAGTGTACGGAATTTACACAAAATTCACAGATTCAGAAATTTACCAAATTATCACAGAATATCCATAACAACATTATAAGACTTTTACTGTACTGACATAACATTTTTCAACATCCTGATAATTTACAGTTCAATTAAAACACTGCGGAATCCAAAATATCAAGTAAAAATCTTCCAAAAAATACTCAAAACGTGCACAATTATCTTCTGAAAAACATACTAAAAGTTACGCGGTAAAATTTGAAGCAGTAGAAAATAGCACACGAAATTCGCTAACGAAAAATAAAATCAGGAACAGAAAAGGCGGAATGTGCCTTACCTCGAGTCAGTCAACTTCTCTAACTACAGCAACGGACGAAAACGGACCGGAGTTGCCCAAAAATCCTCTTTTCCTTCTTTTTTTTTTCTCTCCTGGACGTCCTTTCTTTTTCCAAAAAGATCTCATTCCTATATATATCTAGACGGATCGTCCCGGACGATCGCAACTTCGTCCCGGGACGATTTGGGCTCTGGACGAATTTCGTCCAGATGAAATTAAATAGCTCCCATGACGATTTGGGCTCTGGACAAATTTCATCCAGACGATCCAGGTTTTGTCTTGGGACGAACCATTCAGCCAGAAATTTTCTTCACAACCTATACCGATCGTCCCGGACGATACAACTTCGTCCGGACGAAAAATGGTCTTTACATTACTATAGCTGCTATATGGAATGGATGATTTACATAAGTAGTAAAGTTGTTTTACGTTCTTCATGTTTTCCTCTTCTATCTATTTGCTGCTTGCTTGCTTGCTTCGCTAACCTGCAGGTTAAAGACAAAGGACATTTTCATGGTATCAGAGCATTAGGAAAACTGTGTTCTTTTCCTTCTTATCTCTAATGGCTGCTTCGTCAACTACCACACCGGTGGAGTCTTTCGACTCCACTTCTCCTACTGCAGAGATTATTATTCCCCCTCAACTCAAAATTTTCATGTCAAATGTGAAGATGATGGTTACAATCCAATTAACTTCTGATAACCATATGGAAGTCTCAACTCTTAAAACTCTTCAATGCAAACAACTTTGAAAAATATCTTACATGATCTACTGTTTAGTCGGAGAAACATACTCAGTCCTTTAATGGCCCTAGTGTGCTCATTCATTTGTATACTACCTGGATGCTCATTGATCAGCACCTAGCTTCCACCATTTACTCTGCGGTTTCCCCCTCACTATTACCCTACATACTTAATCTAAACTCCACCCATGAGATCTGGGTAACCCTTGAATGCTGCCTGCAACCATCCAACTATTCCAAGCTTCTTCAACTAAAAGATGAACTTCATCAACTCCAACTTGGTGATAAAACCATGTTTCAATACCTCTCCAATATTAAGAACAAGATAGATGCAATCGCTACTACTAAGTCTTCCATCGATATTAAAGACATTATTCACTATACCTTAAATGGCTTGCCGGCTACATATCAATCCTTCAAAATAGCGATTCACACTCAGCTAAATCCAATCTCTCTCGATGATTTCTATTCTCTACTATGCAGTGAAGAACTTCACCTAAATGCTGATAACAGTCGTGAATCCATTACTCCCTATGTCACTGATCCTAATTTTGCTCTCACGTCAACTAGAGGCTCCTTTCGTGGTTGTGCATGAAGTCTAGCCCGTGGATCCTTTCCTGGTCGTAGCTCCTCTAGTCGATCATCCATAGGAACTTTTATTCCTGGGCCAAACTGAGGAGGCAGACAAACACGTTCATCTATTGAATGCCAAATCTATGGAAAACCAGGACATTATGTTATTAATTGTTGGTATTGACATGATACAATGTATATCAGCTCTACTTAAGCATATATCACCACAGATAACCCAACCATAGAAGAATGGTTTTTAGATTCGGGAGCAACTGAGCACTTAACGTCCAATCCATCTCAGCTGTAGCATATCAACCCTACGACGAAGCATCTCATGTCTAAGTCAGGAATGGACAAAAACTTCAAATTGCCAATATAGGACAAGGCTTGCTTCCCATACCCCACAGTAAGCTTAGTTTAGCCAAAACTCATCATGTTCCACATCTATCTCATAACCTCCTTTCTATACATAAACTTACTACTGATAATCCCTGCTTTGTTCTACTTGATGCTAATGACTTTATCATAAAGTACCCCCGGACCAACATGACACTTCTATGTGGACCCAATCATCATGGACTATATCCAATTAATTCTCGCTTACCAGCCTCATACAAACCTTCCAGTGCATCTACAATAGCATTAGTTTCATCTACTCCTCACTCTTCGTTTGGCACCAGCGGCTAGGACATCCATCTTCATCCATTCAACAATTCATACCCATAATTTTCTCCAATTGTTCTACTTCCAATCACTGTACTGCATGTACTTGGGCAAAATGTAGTCATTTACCATTTTCATTGTCTTCCATTAGGACCACTCAATGTTTAGAACTTATTCACAGTGATGTATGGGGTCCTTCCCCGATTACATTTATGCAATTGTATCATTATTATGTTATTTTCGTGGATAATTTTAGTCGTTATACATGGGTCTTTCCATTAAGTTTCAAGAAATTTGTTGAAAACCAATTTAAAAAACCCCCTAAAACTCTTCGAACTGATTGTGGAGGCGAATATGTTAATGCCACATTTCAAAAACATCTTAAGAACTTCAGCATCATGCATCAAACTACTTGCCCTTATACCCCTCAACAAAATGGGGTGATTGAACGGAAACATAGCCACATTGTTGAAACTTCTCAAGCATTACTATTTGCTGCTAATTCACCACAAAAATTCTGGGTTGATGCTCTATTTACGGCGGTGTACCTAGTTAACTGACTACCCTCCTCCTCCAATCACCATAAATCTCCATACGAATGCCTCTTTTATTGTCCACCAGATTACTCTCATCTTCAGACCTTTAGATGCTTGGCGTATCCATGGCTTCCCACACAACTCTCTCACAAATTAGCTCCACGATCCCAACCATGTGTCTTTCTCGGATATGCCTAAATTACAAAAGGCTATCGCTGTTTTGACTTTAAAACTTCCAAATTGTACATTACACGACATGTTCACTTTCATGAAACTATTTTTCCACTTCATACTCAACCCTCATACACATTAACTGCTCCTTCTACCCAACATATCATACCAGCTACTCTAATACATGTTTCTGTCATACAATCTCCAACCTATTGTGAGACCTCGTTCCTTTGCTGTAGCTGCTGGGAAAAGTGATATTTTTCCCAGGATCGTCCTGGCCGATTGGAGATCGTCCAGGCCGATCTGCACTGTAGAAAATATCGTCCTGATAATAGTTCTGGGAGTCGTCCAGGACGATCCATTTTG
>NW_021318515.1:454939-457546 GCF_001605985.2 Dendrobium catenatum
TATCCGCTGCTGTTTCTTTTATGTAATGAAATTATCTTTGGCTCTGGATATATGTATGGATGGATAGATGAGAAAACCGATAGAAACTGAAAAAGAAAGAAAAAAAAATGAATGATCTATCGGATGAATCTTTTCGCTACACGGATCTTGGGTCGTTATACCTATTCCCTAACAGCTCCACCTATTCAGCTTCTTATTCATCCAGATTCACTAGTTCGCACATCATCCCCTTCAACTGATTCAAACATCACTCCCACGCTACACCCAGAATTTCAACTAACCTTTCTCCTCCCCCGAAGCATCCCATGCTCACAAGAGCTCAAACAGGCAAGCTTAAACCAAAAAGAATTTTGATCTTGAGCACATGGTTATACCAACTAAACCTACAGGTTTTACACAAGCATCCAAATATCCTGTTTGGGGAGAAGCTATGAGCAATGAATTTGAAGCATTACAAAAGTAAGGTACTTCGGAATTAGTACCATATAATCCCAATCAAAACATCCTGAGTTGTAAATGACCATTCAAAACAAAGTAAACTCAGTTGGATCCCTTGCTCGCTACAAAGTATGACTTTAGCTCAAAGATTCAAGCAAGAGCACGGCCAAGATTATCATGAGACTTTCAATCCAGTTGCAAAATTTGTTACTATTCGCATCTCACTAATTGTTGTTGTTATGCATAACTAGCTCATTGTGCAGTTAGACGTCTCCAATGCTTTTTACATGGGGCTTTAAATGAGACATTTTTAATGAAACAACCAGCGAGCTTTGTTGATCCTCAATTTTTGCACCATATTTGCTTATTACAAAAAGCTATTTATGGTCTAAACAATCTCCAAGATAGTGGTTCGCCACATTCTCCATTTATCTCATCAATTATGGCTTCAAAATAAGTACTGCGGATCTTTCTCTGCTCATGTTTCATCAAGACTCCATTCAATTATATATCTTGGTGTATGTTGACGACATACTATTAATCGAAAATACACAAATCGAAATGGAGAAACTAATTACTGCACTTCAGTCCCATTTCTCTAAGAGGAACCTTGGTCAACTAAATCACTTTCTCGGATTGCAAGCAGTCTACACGTCTTATGGCATTCACCTCAATCAATCCAATTATGCAAAGGAAATTCTCAACAAAGCAACAATGACAGATTGTAAACCGGTGCATACTCCTTTGCCATAAAAAAACTACTAAATGTTGTACCTGACTGTGCCCCCTATTCCCGTCCAGAGTTCTACCGCCAAATTGTTGTTTCTCTCCAGTATTTAACGGTTACCCATTCTGACATGCCTTTTGCAGTCAATTATCTCTGTCAACACATGCATAAGATGCAAACAATACATTTCTAACTTCTTAAACATGTGCTTCGTTATGTCCAAGGCTCTCTTCATCTTGGCTTACCAATTACTAGATCTAATTTGTAACTAACAGCCTTCGCTGACTCTGATTGGGGGGTTGATAGGTAATATAACTTATGCATAAGAAGGCTCACATTTGCACTACCTCTTCCATATTCTCTGCTATGTGGTAGGAGCTCTTTTCATCACCTCAATGTGATCACTGTTCCATTAATTGTCACCATGGCATTGTAACTAATCGGGCTTATATATCAGCCTTACTGTAGCTGCTATATGGGATGTATGATTTAAAGAAGTAGAAAAGTTGTTTTACCTTCTTCCTATTTTCCTCTTCTATCTCCTTGCTGTTTGCTTGCATCGGACACCCCACCTACGCTCACCACAGTTGTTGACCATCGCCATAGCCAACCATCACCACTGTCCGACATCAACGCCAACCACTACATGCTGCCACTGATCACAACTTTTTTGAATTTTACATTGCACTCATTTTACCCTACAACAATTAAAAAAATCATATACATTAATTTATATTTAACCAAACAATTTTATATTCCTTTTAAACTACATTCCATTTACATTATTATTTCTTTTAAATTGCATTCCTTCTCCACCCCTCAATAACTTCACTTTTGTAAAGTTATTTTTATAACCTCGCTGCAAAAGTGAGTAACAAAGTAATAATATTTTCTTTCGAAGATGACCGTTAGGGTAGTTCGATCTCAGAAAACCTATAAAAGACAACAAGAGTATATTTGTAAATAGGGATAGTATATCAAAACTTTGTTTATTTTTATAACTACAATTTTAATTAGTTTTTAATTAGTTTTTGTGATGCTTACTACTAAATTATAAAGTAAATTATTAAAGTATGTGACATATAATTATTAACTAAGATGTAAGGTCAACGGGTGACATCCTAGCACGTTTGAAAAGTCCAATTTTAATTAATTAGAGCTTATAATTTTTGTGCTTAGTGTGATTTGAAATCAACTCAAACTCGAATTATAATTATAATTTGAGTTGAGTTGGTTCAAATTGGTTCAAATGTGTTAAACCGATTTGAACCAACTCAAAATCGGTTTGAGATGATTTAGAATTGCTAATACTTATATCACATTATAATAGTTTCATGCACACTAAAATTCAATCAAATTTGAAGCGACTAAAAATTATCAAAAAAATATTTATGTTTGTTTTTTTTTTCAAATTTTATATAATTAAAATAATATTATATTTT
>NW_021318515.1:457646-566653 GCF_001605985.2 Dendrobium catenatum
GTTATTTTACAATAAACGCTCATATGAGTTATTTTAGAATAACTCATAGGAGTTATTTTATAATAATTCAAAGGAGTTATTTTATAATAACCGCTCATAGGAGTTATTTGATCAAACGGTTCATAAACGAATGATCAAATTATCTTTTCTTGACCAATAGGATTTAAACATAAATAATTAAATTATAATAATTCAAATATATGGGCCACATAATTGTTTATAAAATTAAATATATATTCTTAAATAATTATTGTGACGTCTTGCATAATTAATATATTTAATTATTCTAACATTAGGAAGCAAAAAGTAAGCCGTCCCAAATGAAGCCTAAGTTTACTAGAATTTGTGTTCATTTAAGGACTGATGTCCAAAAAATACAAAAGATAAATTGGCCTCTAAAAAAAGAATTATGTGAGTAAAATTTTGGAATCGAGAGAATTTTAATACTCTGTCTCTTAATACCTAATTTTCAATGTTGAGCAACTCTAATGCTTACAATTTTTATTAGTCGCCGTTATTGCGGGGATGAGCTCAGCGGGACACTGGGGCAAGCGGGGGATGCTTGGGAAAGCACGAGGCGGGGTCACAGTGTGACCACGGGAGGTTGCAATGTGAGCTTGGGGTTGGGTCTTGGTGCGAGGCTGCGAGCACAGGGCGGGATTGAGCTCGCTGCTGTGTGGGAGCCGACTGGGTCAGTTTCTGGTTGAGTTTAGGTTTACCTAACCCTAGCCCGAATTTAACACATGAATTCGACCCTTTTTTCAAACAGATTAGTCCGAATCCAAAATTTTTGAATCACATATTCGTTTGGTTATTGAAACTCTTAAGAATTTCCTTGTGATCTTAGGATAATAAAAAGACAGGTTTTACTAGACAATTCTCATAATTATTTCAATACGATCTACTATGATGAGGAAGCACTGCAGATACTTGAAATGGCCAGCCCGGAGTTGCTGCCAAGTGGCAAGTCCTCATCAACGTTAGTCACTTCTCCGTCAAAATTTATTTGGTTAGTCTTAAGTATCTCAACAAAAGCATACAAATTATGAATGAAAAAAATGGTATAAAGGTAAAGATGATGTAAATGCACCAACAATTTGGAAGTTTTGTGTGAAATCTGATTGAGTTGATTTATCGGATTTTATTATTAATTGTACAACACTGCTGCACTACATATTCAAGTGTTGTGGCGTTGCACACTCATGTTGATTAGAAAGAGAGAGCAGAGTGCAGCGACACACCAAACCCCTACGTGGTGTTATAAATTAGACTGGAGACAAATAGAGGAATGCAAGAAATAGAGAGAGATAAGGAGCGAGTGAGAGAAAAATAGATGTAAAAATTCTCTCAATGTTCATGATAGATTTCTTGATGTCGTGTGGCTTCGTGATTTTTTTTTTATTTGAATTTTTCACGCTAAATCTTTATGTACTTTTTTCACTGCTTTTTTTGTTTGTGTTTGCTGCATAATATTCCTTCATGAAAACTAGGGGTGACAATATTTGACATGACACGAAAACCCGACTCAAATTCGACACGAAAATTTCAGATTGGACCTGACCTGATTTCAAAACGGGTCGGGTTCGGGTTCCTAGATTCGACCCGTTTGAAAAATGGGTTAGGTTTGGGTTGACCCGACGGGTTGCCGGGTCAACTCGAAAACCCGATTAAATTGAGCTACCCCAGCTGCCTGAGCTGCTTCCCCTGCCCGCCTGCCAGCTACAGCCCTCACGCCGCACGCTCGAGGCTGCCCTTGTTGCTCCTCGCTCGCAAACCACCGCCCGCTCGTACGCGTCCGCGGATGCCCGCAGCCTGCCGCCGGCCATCCTACGCGCCTGATGCTCTTCGTCCCGCCACTGCCATATGCGAATCCGTGTCGGGTCGGGTCAACCCCGAACCTGATAGGTCGTGTCCGGGTCTGAGTTTCCAACCCGTTTATATACCTGGGTCGGGTTAGGGTCGACGAGTTTCAATCGGGTAAGCTCCAGGTTCAACCCGAACCTGACTTGAAACCCGATTTTGACACCCCTAATGAAAACAACTCTTATTACGTTCATGATTGAAAGTAAAGACAGCAGGAAATGGTGAAGAGTAAGTTATGATTACTAAGTAAACAACACAAAAAGTGACACCAAAATGTAAGTGATTCAGCTTATTCCACCACGTTTGCTATTACATTAATATCTAGGCATTTTCACTAATTTAGGCTATGTTTGGGATGGCTTTCTTACTGCTTCTTAAAACGATTTTTTAGTATAAAAATTTTATTTTTTATACTAAAAAATAGCTTTATGAAGCAGGAAGAAAGCCGCCCCAAACGAAGTCTTAATAATGTTTGTTTCTACAAACATATAGCTTCACCCTCTCTTACGATTGTTTTTAGATGGAATACCAAAGCTAAAAAAAGTCCCCTTCTTACTAAAAACCAAGGATGAAAGTACCTTGCTGCTGCTTGTAAAGCGAGTTCTTATGGTTGATATGCTATAGATGTTATGCCAAACTTGGGGTCTATTTGGTAAGTAAAACCACACAACAAAACAACTAAGAAAAATAAAATTTTAACAGAGAGAAAAAAAAAACAATAGGGTTTAATGCAAAAAAATATGAAATATGAAAAAAAAAAATCACAGAGTCACACCATAGTAAGAAATTCACAATGAAAGTTTGGGATAAATAGTACATATCTCTCTTCTCTTGCTCTCTCCTTATCTTGCTTCACCATTGCACTATTCTCTTACAAACAAACAAATAGAATCACATACAAAAAACATCAAAGGGCACAAACTTGAATGAAAAATGAAAAAAATAAAACTACCCATCATGTTTCATATTGTCACGACACTAGGGTTGGAGCTCCACAATGCTCAACTTTCTGTCTCCAGCCTACCTAATAGCACCGCAGCACTTATCTCTCTATTTACCTTCAACTAGATAATTTTGGAAGACAAAATTAAAAGATGAATGGATCATTAGACAGCTCATTGCTTTTCCTTAAAAGCCTTTAAATATTTTTTATGAAATAACTGTTTTTTAATTTTTAAATCTCAAAATAAGAATTTTTTTTTAAAATGAAGCTAAAAAATAATAATCACTCAATCGATTGATTTCTAATTATTTTTAGTAACGCAACATGGGAAATGAAAATATTCATTATTATAATTTTTTTTTCAAATTATTTTTTCTTCGGCTCACATATTAAATTTTTAATGTTAAAAGAGTGAAATAAATTTCCAATAAATATATTTATACTTTTTATTTAATGTTTGAAATATTTCAAATAAATTTAAAAACAACTTTAAAATTATAAAATTGTTTTATAAAAATATCCTATTGTGAATGAGATTTATGCTCAAAATAATAAGGAAATAAATGCATTATTATTCTATAAGAAAACAATAAGAATATAATTTAGTATGCTTGAGAATATATTTTGTTTGTCTCATGGTATCAGCTAGTTTAGTTTGTAAAAATATTAAAAATTGTTACCAATGTCATCGAATTAATTGAATTTCTCCTAAATATTTATTGTTTTATATTCAAAATTTTTATTACAAAAAATAGTGGGATTCACATAAATGCCATTAAATTCCAATATATTTACATATATATCAAATAAATATTTATATTTATTTAGATATTATTATAAATTTTAAATAACATAAGAAAATATATAATTATATATTTATGATATATTTGATATCATCCAAGAAAATAGAGTGCTATATCAAATAAACATAATAATTTAAATATTAGATAAATAAATATATTGGAGTTATATAATATGCATATGAATCCCTAAACAAATATTAAAGACAAAAAGTGGTGACATAAAAAAAATAAATGCCATAATTAAAAAAAATATATCAATATGCGATTAATTAAAACATTAACTAGTTTGTGAAGTGAGATGAATCCTTAAATAAGTGGAAGAAATTTTAATAACAGCTGGGACTCATGCTTCATTTTAGACAACTTTTTATTGCTTCTTAAATTAGTTTTTTAGTACAAATTTTTTAATTTTTATACTAAAAAATTATTTTAAGAAGTAGTAACAAGTCCTTCACAAATAAAGTCTTAGGTTTCGTTTGGGGTAACTATTTTATTATTTTTTAAGGCAGCTTTCTAGCAAAAAAATTTTAATTTTTTATTAAAAAACTGATTTAAAAAATAATAAAAAAATTATCTCAAATAAAATCTTACTCAACTTGAAACTAATAAAATCTAATCTGAATTCAGCACCCTATACAGCTCACTTTGACCTGTTGGTTGAGAGCTTAGGCTTTCAACTAAGAGGTCTTGAGTTCGAGTCTTTGTGTATGCGTGAGTTTCCCTTAAATGACCTAAATGTCCAAAAAAAAAAAAAAAATCAGCACCGTTATCCATAGTCAAACAACAAGCACTGAATTTGAACAGACAAGAAGACCAACACCTACTGCCATCATATCCAAACTCCTCATAGAAAACTATAGATAGATAGACACCTTCAAATAGCCAGCGATGGCGACGGCGAAGGTGACATCCGCGTTGGAATCGTCCAAACAGAGGCCGAAAGCAGCCGGCGAGACTTCCAACTCAGCAAGAGCTTGTTTGACGCATCATCTTCTACTTTGTATCCATCATTGAAGAGCCCAAGCAGCAGCCGAGCCTGACAGAGGTTGGAGAAGCTCAACCCCACCCTCGCGAATCCGGCCGCCGCCATCCACTCCCCACACTCCTCCACTATCGGCTCGCGGATGCCGTTCCATCCGTATGCCCTCCTCACTGCACCGATGATCCTCGGTCCTAGTATCACCCTCTCCACCATTTCCCTAACCCTCCCCTGCTTCGGGAACCCTGCTTCCAGCGACTCCCAGATCGCCATGTACCGCTCCAATTCAATCATGAATCTCCGCAAAAAGCTACCTTTTTCCTCTCCGGCAGCTGCACCTATATCTTCTTCGATGAGTGTGACTAGCCGGGCTCTGAGCCCCACGGCGCCGACGAGGAAAGAGCCAACTGAGGTGACTGAACCGTGGCCGTAGCCGACCTGTCCGGGGTTCAGCACACAATTGACCACCACCGGCTCTCCTTTGACCAACTTTACCGCCGCCAGATGAAACCGCTTATGTTGGTCAAGCCGGCATAGCCGGAAAGAGAACGGCTGGCCGACGGATGCCGCGAAGTCGGAGAGTCTTCTTCCTGTTTCCTTGGCCGCCGACGCCGATCTCCGTTTACCGTTCGTAACTGCCGTGATCTTAAGATGTGGCGGTGGCAAGCCGTCATTCCTCGATGCCATCTCTTGGATTAGGGACGCCCACTGTATTCCCTCCGCTATATCGTAATCAACGATGTGAACGCGGCACTCGCCGGCGACGGCCTCGATTATGGCTTGGTTGGCAGTGAGGTGACCAAAACTGGCGATGGGAGACATGTCCTGAAGCAATTGGAAAGCCGTGAGGACTTCGGCCGCGGGGTAATGGCGGTAGGGAAATTGGTTGGATTCGCTGCGGCGAGGGAATGTGGCGTCACCGTCGAGGAGTGCGTTGAGCCCTTCGGTGAAGTGATTGGTGAGGCGCTCAATGCCGGAACCAGCGTTATCAGTTGAGAGTAATTCCCTGAGCCGAATCAATATCACTCTAGCGAGATCTTGACCATTGAGGTCTCCCGAGAGAGCCTCAGCAGCCGCCGTGAGAAGGTGGAGAAGCCTCTGCGTCTTGTTGGATTCGATGGGGAACTTGGTGGGAGGTGTGGGGTCCTCTTCCGGAGTGGTGGTGGTTGAGCTGGTACTGGAGGACTGGTTTTGGATGTTGTGAGGTAGGGTGGCAAAGTAATGGTCGCCGACGGCGGCGAGGAAAGGGTGGAAGTCTTCGTGGGACCAGTTGAGATGAGGAGACAGCCAGTCCTCCCAGCTGATGTCGTCGTTGACGGTTGTTGTTGTTGTTGTGGTGGTGGTGGTGGAGCTTCCGGCTGAGAAGATTAACGCCGGCAAGTCGTCCAGGACTAATTCCATTGCCTCTCGATTTTTGATTTCCGATTTGGTCTCTCCCCTCAGCAGAGATATTTATATTAATGGAATCGAATAGCCCCATATGTTTGGCAAAACGGATCGGTGTGCGCTAACATGTCATGCAATTTAAAATCGGCATTACTTTAAGCGGGGCGTATTATATTAATCTCAAAAAGAATTTAATATTCTTAACCAAATATTTTTTGTAATATATATCTAAAAAATTAGAATGAATCTCAAAGCAAATTTTAAATTGAAAATATTTGAAATTAAGATTATATGAACTCAAATTTTAACAAACTTATATACGAACTAAGCCCTCGATAAGGCAAACCAACCATATAAAAAATGGTCCAACCCAAGTCAAAACAAGACTAAATCAAACATTTGATGCATAATTAGAAACTTCAAACATTAATTGCATGATTGAATGATTTCCAAATTCAGGGTGCTTATAGTCAAATCGAATGTCTCAATGAGATGAATCCAACAAGCCCAAAATCACTTAATTCTAATGTTATTAAGACACCTAATTATATTGTTGTGCGGTAGATGCTTCATGACCTAGGGAATCATTATGGATTGCACGATGGATTGCTTTGAATTTTGACCAAATTTATCAAAATGACTATCTAAAAAAACCCTATAAATAAAGTCTCATTCTCTACATGTGAAGGGAGAGGTGTGTAGAGAGAAGAGAGCTCTCTTGCATTTTCATGCTATCAACACGACGACCACCAATTATCGCCACTGACGACCACCACTAGCCATTGTTACTCTGATGACCACCATCATCTCTAGTCTCGTATCAAGTTCAACCCTATTATTGAGACCATTGTTAGCAATAGCCGCCCCATCTCTAGACTCCTATCAGGATCTAATCCTATTGTTGGGTATTTTGTGTTCACCTATGAACACTATTTTTCTAATCCCTATAGAGAATTCATACATTTGTTCTCAAATAGTCCTCTCATCTTCAATTGTGAGAAAGAGATGATCATTGTATCTCCTATTACATAGTGATTTTTTTAACAGGGCTAGGCCCTATGATTTTTTCCTTTTCGGGTTTTCTAAATAAAAAAATTTTAGTCATTTACAAGTTTTATGTGTGCGTATTGAATTTTTGATAAAAGCTTCTACTCTACTGACATAAGTTTATATAATTTACTCTTCAATAATGCAAAATTTGCATATCTAGAGCATATGAAATAGATTAATTAACAATAGAAAGAACATATAGTATAGATGAATAAAAAAATAGATTTGGAATGCTTAGGATAATAAGCAAGTATCTAGTAGTATGAAACTTTTTATATAGAAACAAGCTGAACTCTTATATGTTGAGGCATCTTTTGATGTAACGATTATTATTTCACTAAAAACTTTAAAGATAAACGAGTTCATATCAAAATACTATTGGGACAAGTCTCCCCCTTCATAGTTATAATAATGGAATAAAATCATGAGACCAAGAAATAATGTGTATAATACTTTTCTGGTTAAAATGTTTGTGCTATTACAAATTGAATTTAAGCATTTCACGTGAGAAAAATGAGAATTTAGTGCTATATAGGACAAGGTGTTGTATGATGGAAGCCATCTCTAGAATCCTATATGCCTTCTGAATGTTTATGGGTTCAGGATGCTGACGATGACATTAGTTATCTAAGTGGATTAGTATATTAAGAAATATGATAACTAGAAAAAAGCTAAGCACTTAAAAATTGAGATGCCTTTTTATAAGATTGTTGGAATTTGACTTCTTATTGTGTAATGGTTGAAATTTCATTGTAAACTCCATGTTAAGCGCACTTATATAAGAACACTCCTTAGATGAGTGAACTCTAGAGAGGTTACACCAATAATATAAAAAACATAAGAACATTTGGCTGAGAGGATAACATATCGACGTATGTAAGTTTGAGATATTACAATAGGAAATATCCCAAATAAAATATTTGAGATAAGATTGGAATACATGTACTTAGGGGTGTAAATTTTTTATACGACCAGAATTCGACCCAAAAAAATTCGGGTTAGGGTCAAACTGGACCGGAAACGGGCTGTATTTGGGTTCAACAAGTCAACCCGTTTTAAAAATCAGGTCGGGTTCGGGTTGACTCAGCAACCCGAAATTGACCCAAAAATGCTCCGAAATTGACACGAAAACTCCTATTTGACCCGGAAACCCGAGATTGACCAATTTTGACCCTTTTTTTACCCAAAAACTAGCGATTTTATGTCCATTTTGGGTCATTCGTGTCGGGTCAGGTTGACCCAGACTCGAATGGGGTCAGGTTCGGGCCTAAAAACCTGACTCGTTTTTAAAAACAGTGCCGGGTCAATTCCGGGTTCGACCCGAACCCGACCCATTGACCTGAATTGACACCCCTACATATAATGTAATATATTAGATATGGAGAAGTAATCCACCTAGGGTATTGATAGAGAACTTGTTTGAGATTAGATGAAAAGTTCAACAGCACCAGGTCATTCTTAAAAATGAGTCTATTCCGAAGTCAATATTTGGTGTAGGAAGCAAGATTCGATTAATTTGTTGTTATAATTGAACTGGTTCAAGAATTGATGTTGTTTAATGGTACAACTACTCGACGAGATGGCAAGTGAGGTTAGAAAGCAGTGTGAGACTTGTGACACATTCAAGAAAAATATCACCATGATTGTCTATCTATGAGATTACATATGCCCTCTTATTAGTGTTGCTCAGTTTGTACTTAATGTTATATTCATTGCCTAAGAGTTTTATAAGAAAGATTACTTCTACAATGTTTGGATTTTTTGTGTCAAGAATTAATGGATACTTTAGTTTTTTTTTTTATGTGTCAAAATGGTAAATGTTAAAACCTATAAATATTTCTTCCATTTCTTCATGCCCTATGATAAATGTTAAAACCTATAAATTAGAATACAATTGAATTACTTTGTTGACTAAGAACTGCATTAATGTCAATGTTGGAGGCACCCGCATCAAGTATTAAAGTTTGTGTAACATCAAGCAATAATAGCAACGATTGGTTTGTTAGAATTTATTACAATTTGTCGAAATATTTAAGTCAAATAAGACAAACATACAAATATAACATATGCAAGCTTCAAACCAACGACCTCTTAGTTATTAGTCAAATCTCTCAACCAATAGATAGTTCATTATGAGCTGCGTAATTTTTCATAGTATTATTAAGTTATAATTTTACATAGGATGTTGTACTTTTATTATAGGTTTGTTAGTGTTGCAACTATTTGGAAAAAGTTATGGATGAAGCATTGACAGTATCTAACGAGGCCTAAGAACTTGTTGAGGCTCTTGATTGTAGGAATTGTCCATTGAAGAATACTTGAGTTCTTTTCTTATTTTGGTTCACAGAAATTGCTTGCCAATCAGCCAATGTAATCGATGTAGGTTCGGTTTAAAGAGCATTTTGTCCATCATAGGTGAAGGAAATGCAAAAAAAGACAATCTGAAGGTGTAAGAGATGGTTTTGAATGGTTTTGATGCATGCCAAAAATATCATAAATAAAATAATAAAAAAAATTTATATGGCTTAAGAATATAATTTATGATACTCTGAAAGGTAGTCAAAGCATTGGTGTTGCTGAAGGCCATCACCATGAATTCATACTTTATCAATTTTTTGGAAGGTTGTCATGTGTATGTTAATGGTATAAAATCTCTTAAGTAAAAGAAAGTTAACTCTTAAACATCGAGGTGTTTTTTGATGTAATTGTTGGAATTTTCATAAGAAACTCCGCAGTTAAATATGTTCATCCCAAATCAATTCTAAGATGGGTTACCCACTGGGAACTTACATCAAAAGGACAAAGCTGTGAGGCTCTTAGGCCAAAATAAATAATATCTCGATAGTTAAGAGTTTGTGCTGTTATTAGGAGCGGAACCCCATTATGGCTAGGGGTTGCCCCCCCTAAATTTTTTTTTCATTACACTATTAATTAGGTATTTTTTAGTCTTTATTATAAAGGTTTTAGGTAATTTTCCCCCCTAAAAAATGTTAAAATACTATGATCTCTAGGCAATTGTCCCTAATATAATTAAATATATTGTGTATATATGTTATTTCTAGGGAATGATGAATCAAATACAAAGAGAAATAGTAAATCAAAATTTGTTTAGGTGCGCTGCCCCCGAATACCCCCGCAGGGACGCTGTCCCTAGACCCCGCGACCTGATCGGGCAGGTCGAATCGCGTCAGGGGGCACTGAAAATTCATTTGGAACGGTAGACTAGTTGAGTTAATGATAATTGACACAGGAAATGCCATGAACCATCTATTTTCTTTCTAGCAGAATTGGGAAAGTGAATGTACTTATGCTTGGTCTAATCAACCATGGTTGTGCAAGCATTTCTTGGAGTAGTTTTCTAATGGAAGTTTGTTTGGATGATGAGGGTTATAATTTGGGCAGATTATAATAGGTGTAGCACCTAATTTCAATTGTATTTGGTGATCTTTTTTGTTCACTAGGTACAAGAGTTTATGAGTTCTTTAAAGAGGTCAAACTAATATGTGAAAGATGGAGTAGTCGTGTACGTGTTGCCGTAAAATTTAACGGAAGGATTAAAAGTCTAATCCTATAATTATAACTCAACTACCAACAGAAACAACTAGAGCTACTACAACATTCAAATAAAAATAACAGTGTAAACACATTTCATTTCATCAAAATGAATATATACAATAGTCCAACCCAAATGAAAACTATACATCACAATAATTAAAATTGTATTACAAAATAATACTTGGGTTACTTAGATTCAGAGATTTTGACTCTATCATCCCTACTCAATCCACTTTGCCTTTTCCTTTTTTTGAAATATCACAAATATCTAAAATGAGACAACATGCTCAATAGATTTTTTTTTTATCTAGCTTATCATAGACATCAATATCCATTTTAGATAAAATATTAAATAGCATTTTAATTAAAACTTAATAACTTTGTAAAAAATGATTAAAGTACTAGTAGAATATGATCCACGTCAGCAAGAGCCGCGACGGAGCCAAAATAATAGTGCTACGACGTTAGTTCATTTTTTGGGCACAATGGATCCAATGTTTAAAGCGCAACAGTGCCAATTGCCTACTTTATGTTTTTCAATAAAAAACCGATATGTTATGTTTGTAGGAGAGTTCAGTCACTGGTTTAATTTTATTTCATTTTAGAATAATTCTCTAAATCTCTCTTAGGGTGACAACTAAGAGAATTTAGAAAAGTATTTGAAAGAATAGTTAGTGTTAGTCAGTGTTTGTTGGAGCAACTTATATATTTATGAAGAATGAGTATATAGGAGATTTATTGAGCATTTCTGGTGATATCATTATCTTGTATTTGCTTTGTTCTATGATTTCAATGAAAATAAGTTTGCTCATCTTTTCTTTTATGTCTGACTAATTTTTTTAGTTTTGTATGTATGATCGATGTGGATAATATATTAAGTGCTAATGAAAATTCTTATGGCCTAAAGTTAAAAGATATTTTCAATATTATCCCGCTCTTTATTTAAAGCACGTAGTAGTCATATATGTAATTATAACCTAGTGTGATGTATAGCCTTGATTGAGGAATGCAAAAACAACCAGAAATATTGGAATATTGTATTTACATACTTAGACATAAGATGTAAAACATGTTAGGTCCTTAAGCAGATGATATAATTGTAGAAGGTGAAGGAGTATCCTTTTTACCCATTCAAGTTTGACAGAGATCTAGGGACGCATGCATATGCTATGATTCACATCACAATTAAGAATTTCATCTGGAAAGATATACAATTTATATTCATCAATCCAAAATATTTTATTCAAATATTATATCCACTATTTTACTATTTTTATTCAGTAATTGAATCTCCACAACAAACATTTTTATTGAAGTAGATAATTTTGCGATTAGAGTAAATAGTAGTAGCTGATTACTAGAAAACATACTTCTCGTGAGTTTCACACTCTACCCTAGCACTTTATTACTTGATTTGACACGTATACTTGAGTATATTAAGTGAAATTTGTTAATTTATATCAAAGAAAATATAAGAATTATTTAGAGAAGATAGAACCTTACGTATACATTTTTATAATTCAAAATTACACTCCATTGCAGCCCTTTCCCGTCAAGTTTTTGGTATCGTTGCCGTAAAAGTATTTCACTTTTTTGTAACATTTTAACTATATTGTTAAATTAATTTCATAATTACACTTTAATATTTTATCTTGTGTGTTGTTTGTGATTGCATATTTACGCCCGCCGCGCTGCCCACCCCGCTGCCGCGCAGTCGCCCGAAACCGGGTCGGGTCAACTCGGCAACCCGTCGGGTTTGATCCAGGTTCGAATTTCCGACCCGTTTACCTACCCGGGTCGGGTCCGGGTTCAAATTTCTGACCCGTTTGAACCCGGGTCAGTTTCGGGTTCAATCCAAACCCGATCCATGACCTGAAATTGACACCCCTAATTAAGCATCATGGAGTAACCATTAATCATAATTATGCTGTTTATAGAATTGCAGCGGTTCACTGTCATTAGCGTCGAGGCTTCGATACATATCGAATGACACAGTAGTAGCTCTTTCCAAAGCAATGTTTTAATTTCTAAAAACCAACGCAGTTGTGCCACATGGCCTGAGCCTATTGCAACGTTTGTCAGGTGACCATTTCTATCATTTTGTTTTTGCATTGAGCACCGCAACGCCATATCTCGCAACATTGACTCATCTCCACCAAAATCATTGGCTTATCTCCACCTTCAAAAATAGTCCACAATAATTCAAATTCTTGAGTATTATCTCTTCTTTAGTCATAAGGAACAGTAAACCTTTGCAATTTTAACTCAAGATAAGAGGATATATCCGAGAAATTATTCTGTGCGGAGGCCGAATGTAGCTCTACGTTCAAAGGCGAATCAGGTGCAGCCACATAAGCAATACCGAGCCGTGGTTCCGAGCAGTACTGAGCCTGGTCATACATCCAAGGGGTAATGTGGAGTATTCTGATTGGTCTCCAGACGGCATTTGACATCTACACAGAATAATTTTTTTATATATCCTGACTGAGCATATATCCGCATCTTTTTCCTTTTTAAAATTTCTATGTAAAATAATTTTATATCTCCTAATCACAAATGGCATTACATGAAATCTTCATACAAATTAAAACCTAAAATTTTTAGCATCATTAATTACTATTAAGATTTACCACATGCAATTTAGAACTGCAAGTTATAGGTTGAACAAGCCTTTATTTACTTTCTTTAATCACATTTCCAAATAATCTTGCAAATGTCTCATCTTAATAACAGATACGTAATCCTCACCACTTAGAATTATGCATCTGGAACAGCGCAAATTGACCAAAGGAGCTAAATCCAGAGATCCAATTTTGTCTTATACAATAGCCAATTAAGTAAATTTAATTAAATTATTTTTTATGTTAAAGATATCAGTTTTCTTCTAACTTTAGGGCATTTGTCACTTCACTATTATGCTGTTCGATAATTTTATTTTTTAATATTCCGAAATATGGATTTGTCTGATAAAAAATTATGCCATAGTTAATAAGTTAAAGGCTTCCCTTGAGGATTAATTATTCTATGCGGACATCGAACGTCATCTAAAGATCAATCAAAATGCGTCATGTCACCCCTTTGTTCTATATCACAGCTCAGTACAGCTCGGTACTGCGGCTCGGTACCATTGACGTGGCATATTCTGGTTTTTTTTCTGACGACGTTCTGCGTCCGCACAGAATAATTTCTCTCGTTTGAGACCGTTTTTTTTACTGCTTTTTTACATTAATTTTTCTGTTAAAAAACTTATTGGAAGTAATAAAAAAAATAGTATCCCAAAGTTTAACCAAACAAAGCCAAAGTCTTAAACTAATTTTTTTGCTTGTAAACAATAATAAATATAAATAAAAGTTATAAAACAAGCCTCTATATTGCAGGAAATTATTCTAAGTGAAGACCGGATGAGGAGAATTGCTTATTTATTGTGTATTTGTTGCGTATTTACTATGTATTTGTTGAGGGGAATTTATAAATACGCAGTAAATTAGCAGCAATTCAGACGATTCTTTCGATTCGAACTCTACATTGAATAATTTCTGGTGTGTTGCATGCGTTATATCAGTAATTATTTACTTTTAACTGTACGACGGATTGGTGCATTTGATGGAGGGATGAGCTATTCTTTTTTATATTAGTTCAAAGTGGGAACTGAGCTTTGTAAGAAGACAAAAAGTTTTTATTTGGGAACCTTTCATGATCAATAGGCCGGCAATTTAGCATATAATAGGATGCGCTATAAGCTGTCTGATTTATCATGAAATTAGTGTTATAGATATAAATTAAAAGATTTTTAAGCAAATCTTGATGCATTTTGCATCAGGATTTCAAAAGTAATTTTTTTTTTTTATATATAAAAAGGAGAGGTTTTCTTTTTAAATTTCAAATATAAGATTAAAATTATTGGTGTCAATTTTGGTTCATGGGTCGGATTTGGGTCGAATTAGGAATTGACATATCACTATTCGAGTCAATCAGAATACGAATCGTTTTAGAAAATGAGTCAGTTTTTTTGGACCCGAACCCGACCTACTCTGGGTCTTATCAATCCGGCCCGACCCGACCCACGAACATGGCAAACAGCGGGTTAGCACGCTTCCGATTCGGGTCAGCAACAGCGGTGTGGTAGTAGCGGTTCGACGGTAGCGCGGGTCATTTTCGGGTTTCTTGGTCAATCCGAATCAGACTCGGTTCTACAAACGGGTTTAAATCTCAAACCCGAACCCGACACGTGGGTCAACCCGAACCCAAAATTTTCGGGTCAGATTTGAGTCGGGTTTTTGGGTCATGTCAAATATTGATAGCCCTAATCAAAATCATTAAATCAATTTTTGTAAGATCATTAAAACTATGTATGCTTAATTAATTTATGACATATTAATAAAGTTTACCCATAATAATGCACAAAAATATTTTAGATAGATGATTTTGATTGAAATAGAAGATAATTATAATTTTCGAAATGTAGAATCTTCCAAAAAAACTTAAAATTATATCTATTTTTTATTATTGATATTTAGATTTTGTTTAATAATTTTGGTTGAAAATTCATAAAAAAAAAACTAGAACTGGGTTTCATTTTATCATCTAATCTTCTTAGATTTTGTTTTTATATTTAACTTCTTTGATGAATAGTTACAATCAATGAAACTCATCCATAAATGTTAGAAGAAATTCATCCACATATATCCATTATAAGTTGGTTTAACTATGGTTTTTGTATTTTTTAGTGGATTATATGTTATCTTATTTATTGTAGATATAAACATTTTAAAAAATAAATTATGTAAATATTGATGTTTTTTATGTAGTCAATAGAGGGAAGAAAGGGCTTTTTTTTAAAAAAAAAATCTTTCTCAATATTTATAACTCTAAAAACCTTATACATACATGGGTGATGAGACTTAATTAGAAGAAGGTCAATTCTTGATTAGTCACTCACGAGAGTCATTATAACTACCTAAAAAACACATCATTTGTGCCAACCTTTAATATTACACATAGGAAATGGGGAGCTTCTTAGTTGATGTTCGGAGTATGTGATTTGATTAAACTATTAGTAGATTATGTGGTGTTGTAGGCATGCATGGTGGAGAGATCTTAGAACAATTGACTTAAAGCTTATCAATGATAAACTATAAGTATGATATTTTAACTAAGAGTCAAAGCATATTAAGATGATCAGATGATCGATATATATCAGTTAGCAATAAAATCATTTAGGTTTCATTTGACATGGCTATTTTATTGCTTCTTAAAATAGAATTTTAGTACAAAAGTTACTAAAATTTTGTTTTAAGAAGCAATAAAATAGCCGTCCCAAAAGAAGCTTTAGACCTATCGATTAAAAATTTAATTTGTTTTCCAAGTTATGATAGTCAAATGGGAAGATTCTATTAAAGCTAGTCGGGAAAACTCATAGCTAGCAACAAATAAATTAATAGCTAACGAGAATATCAATTTGGCCATTGCTATAGCAATTGATAATATTAAAATAAGCTTTATAAGTAGTTGTAATTTATTAGTGACCACTAATCATGTCCTCACAAATGGCCTGATTATTTTCCTTTTTAAAAAATAATTTGATTTATTTTTAAAAAATAAAATATAAAAAATGTCATAAATACTCTAAATAAATATACTATTTAAAACAAAATAAAGAAATGAAAAAAATTACAAAATAAAAGTAAATCCAATCCACCCCTAAATAACTTTAAATTTAGAATATTTATCTCTCACATATTAGTTATTCTAGGAACAAATACGCGTGGAGACTTCCAAAACATGACGAGCACCATTTTCTCTGGCTAATAGGCTGATCAACCGTAGCTTATGTGGTAAAGACTTGCGACAAGCGATCTGGCAATATCAAGCGACGGCTCAGATCAAACGACCTCTATATTATAATAAATGCTAAATCTATCGCACCATCGACTGAAATTCATCTGCGAGGCATAATGAAAGTGTATTGAGCTATATTTTAGTAGTAAAGAGTATTTATAACATTTAATATACTACATTACTTCATTCAATTAATAAGTTTTAATAATACAGCTCACTTTGCCCTTTTGGTTGAGAGATTATGCTTCCAACTAAGAGGTCTTGGGTTCGAGTATTTACGGATGCATTGTGTGTGAGAATTTGTCTTAAATGACCTAAATGTCCAAAAAAAAAAGTTTTAATAAAGTTGCAAATGAATTGAGTTGCATTGATTGGAAGTTGGTTCGAGTTTGAACACATTTCTCAAAATCGAGTTCAACCGCACTACCAAAAAATAGGACTATTGTAGCAAAAAAAAAAAAAAAATGAAATTTTCAGGAGATTTGGCCCGCCACAAAATTCTTTGAAGCGGTTTGAAAAGCTGCATGACCGAATGGGACGAAACAATTTCATTTACGGCGTTCAAATGAAAGAGCAGGGAGAAAGAAATTAGGGCATCAGCTAGCGCTATTGCACTACAGGAAAATCGCTCATTACGAGCGGTATTTTCCGGCAGATATGATGTATTTTCTGGCGGTTTGAAAAATTTCTGGCAGTTTATAAACCGGCAGAGTAAACCGCGTAGGAAATGCAAACTGATGGCCAATTTCTTGTTGCGATATTTCCTATTGATTTTCCGGCGGCTCAATTAGCCGGAAATTAATGAACTCAAAACCGCAGATAAACCGCATGAAACTTCCAGCGCAAAAACCGACGGCGAACACCGGTTTATTACCAGCGATAAAAATCGCCGGTATTTGACAACAACGTAACGTCGTCCGATATCGAAGTTTCTTGCGGCTAAACATTCAATTGGACTTAAACGACGGTAGTTGAGATGCGACTTTAATAAAACTCTTAACTCCCTCAATAAATTCATCTGTCACTCCTCTTTAACCCAGTACAAATTTGTTATACATCTAATATATCTCTTATTGGATAGTCATTTGGATGTTAAACCAAATGTTCCCTACATAATTGTGAAATGAATTATTAGAAAAGATGTAGCCTTAAAATCTAATTTAAATCTAATAAAGAAATATAATTTCTAATATTTTCTAGCCAAGTCATTTTCAGTCTACCTCTACCTTTCTTAATATAAGTCAAATTTAATACCTCTACTTTCCTACCCGGGTCATAGGAAGGCCAACGTTTTAAGCGACCAAACCATATAAGGTTACTTATCTATGTGAAACTTAACTTAGTATTATGCTTCTCTTTTAATGGCCAACATTCGGCACCAGAAAACATTGCAGGTCTCACCACCATCTTATAGAATTTTCCCTTAAGTTTGAGGGGGACTTTTCTATCACACAACAAGCCTGATGCATTCCTCCACTTCAACCATTCCACTTGAATTCTATTAATAATATCTCCATCTATTTCACCTTTACTCTGTACAATATATCTAATATGTCTAAAATGTGTACTCCTATTAATGACTTGATTGGTCAAAGTCACAATCCCCTCACTAGGTGTGTTACTACTAAAATTACACTCTATATATTCAATTTTAGATATACTCAAGAGAAAATCTTAGACTCTAAGGTTGACCTCCATAATTCAAATTTACCTTCAACTCCCTCTCTAGTCTTATCAACAAGAAGAATATCATTAGCAAAAAGTATTGATGTATCATCAAAAAATTATCTTGTTTGGGCACGAATCTCGAGGCAAAATCAAGCTGGAAATTTCAATAATTAAATCTAGAATCACCTAAACTTTGATTTCAGTAAACTTACAATCAAACCGAACATCTTGGAAATACGAACCCAATGACACCAAATTCGACTCAATCCGAGACCAAATGAGTCCAAATCAAGTACACGAAGCGTCGTTGGAAAGTTCGTACCATAATTTGAGTTACCAAAAAGTTTCCAAATATGACGAGCTTATAGTCGAATCGAGCGGCTTGATGACACAAATCCAACGAGTCTAAGATCGCTGAATTTTGACATCACTAAGACCTTCAAATGTCTGACGAACGGTACACGATCAAGGGATTCATTATCGGCCGTCCATCGAACCACTCCACATTTGCCCTTGATCATCCTCCTATTTACAGGCCATGCCACTCCAGAATTTCTATAAATAGACCCCTCATTTTTCTTGAGATGAGACTCAAGCAAGAAGAAGAGAAGAAGAAGAAGAAGGAGGAGGAAGAGAAGAGAAGAAGAAGAGAATAATTTGAAGGAAGAAACTCCTCCACGACCACCGTCGGAATTCTTGCCGAAGCCCGAGTGACGCCGGAATTATGCTCGACGCCGGAGTGACGCCGGATTTCTGCTCGACGCACGAGTGACGTCGAAATTTTGCTCGACGCTCGAGTGACGCTGGATTTCTGCTCGACGCCAGAATTCTACTTGGCATTCAAGTGATGCCGACATTTCTCCCGATCTCCAAGTGATGCCGGAACTTTGCCCGACGTCATAACTAAATTTCAATCTAGAAGTGATTCATTGTAATCTGATCATCTTAAATTTTAAGGACGAATCAGTCTCTTGTATTTCAAGCAAACACTAGTGGAACTCTTTTAACTGGGCGTGGCCCCATGATTTTTCCCCTTTCAGGGTTTCCACGTAAAAAAATTGGTGTTGTTATTTCATTTCCTGTTTGTGTGCTGGATATATATCTGTACAACGCTGAGACAAATTTTTTAACTCTATCGCCGCGTATATTCTTGTCCGCAATAAGTATAAACTAAGGTACATGCTCTTGCAAATGTCTACGGAGAATATCCATGACTAAGACAAAATAACATAGGCTTAAGGCTTTTTCAAAATCAACCTTTAGATTCAAAAGTTGACCTCCATAATTCAAGTATACATTCAATTCCCTCTCTAGTCTTATCAACAAGAAGAATATCAACAACAAAAAGTATAAATTAACCTAGGTAGATCCTCTTACAAATGTCCACTGAGAATATCCATAACTAAAGAAAAAAAATTAAGAAGATATATGGAGATCACATTCATCTAGGGCGGTGAAACACTAGTGAGGGCGTCAGGGGCGAGGGCGTGGGCAGAGTTCAACAGGCCGACATTTTGTTGACGAATCGAAATGAGTACGAGTGTGGAGTTCGACGAGGCCGCTGACGTCTGAACGAAATAAAACGAGCCAGACGAAGAGATGAGGAAAAAGGGTTGGGGTTCAATTTTAGGTTAAAAATGGCAGCTAAACTGCCGATAGAAGTCGTCACAAAAAGAGAATACATGCGGTCTTTCTGGTGGTCAGTTGACTGTCGGAAGTTTCGACGGTTTTGCATTTAATATCGATGGTCAAATCGTCGGTTAGTAGCGGCGGTCAAACCACCGGTATTCAGTAAATTTCCTGTAGTGCTGGAAAGGTTACGCCGGCGGTTATAATCTTGATAGCGGTTATGACCGCTTGTACAAATTGTTGTGAAAAACTTATTTTTTTAGTAGGGAACATGAGATCATTTGTAATATCGATCAAGCTCAATTCATTTAAAAGTATGATTATTTGAATTTAATAGAAGCTTGGCTCTATAACTAACCAAATAAGATTATTAAACCTAATAACGAGCAATGCTGATAAATAGCTAGCTAGCTAGTAAACTGAATAAAATTTAACGAGCCTTTTTACTACCATTCTCCTCTTCTCTGGCTGGCTTTATGAAAAACTAGATCACAAGGAACAATAGCTACCTCCCGTCCCTATTTTTGTCCATCATTATTTATAGACTATTTTTTTCATTGAATCACCACCCATAGACGGTACATCTAATAAATATAGATGAAACGAAACAAACAAATTAACAAAAATACACAAAAATAGCTTGCTGTAGACATAATCTAATTTAACACTTTGCATTGAGCTAATAATTATATCAAAAAAACTATTTTATAAATCAATAAAAAAAAGCTGTCCTGAAGTCTTAGAATTCTTTTCAGTGGAAAATTACTTACAATCTTCTTCTTAGGGCGTCTCTAGCCGAACTCCAAACGACTGTAAGGCATAGCCGGTTTGCTCCATTCGAAGTGCAAAAAAATCGCTAATCAGTGGAGAGTGAACAGTGCGACTCCAATTTTGGCGTTGCACTGTTCACCTACACGATTTTTTTGTCTTAGCCGGATTTGCCGAAGAAACGCGCGACAGAGAAGAAGACGATTACCTTTGCAGAAACGCGCAAAATGAAGTTCGATTGGAGACGAATCATAGTATTTTTGAGTTTAACTGTATTTTGGAGTGAGAAATGAGATTTTCGGTTGGAGATGTCCTTATAGGGAAAGCATATCCTCATGCTTAATTCTTTCAAAGTGCATCATACTCTAACGACAAATTATTACGTCCGGTGTCCGGATTTATCCAGACACCAATCCAGATGCGCCACATCACCAAAATACACCGGGACCCAGTGTATTCGGATGATGTGGCGTTTCTGGATTGGCTGTCCGGACATCCGGTAACCGGACGTAATAATTTGCCTACTCTAACACTCCATATGGGTAAATAAACCACCTTAAGTTAATGCTTAGCAAACTCTAGGAAATACTTCTTCCGATGTGATATAATATTTTGTTAATGGTCAAAACCATCACCAATTATCATAAGGCTTACCGTGCTAAGTAGAGAAGGGTACATAATATTTATAAAAGTCAAATCCTTGAAGGTAAGATTTACTGCTTCCTTTCTGTCCCTTTTTTTTTTTTAAAGTTTCTTAATGTCGGAAAAAGCTACTAAAATGCTGCCAATCATTGTCATGCTAGTCTCTTAACATGTGCATTTTGTGCCAATTGACGAGGAATTTTTATTAGGTTCGGATATCTGACGTAGCTCTACATCCGGACGCCAATAAAATGACGCCACGTGCTCTTACTTTTTACCGCGCGGCCCGACGACCCGACTCGGAACGGAAACCCGGTATTGCTAGGTTCGTGTATTGCTAGGTATTGCTCGGTATTGCTAGGTATTGTTTGTCAATAACGAGAAATACCGCTCTGTCAAGACCAATACCGAGTAATACCTAACAATACCGAGCAATACCTAGCAAAACCGGGGTATTGCTATTATTGCTCGGTATTGCTAAGTATTGGTCTTGACATAATGGTATTTCTCGTTATCGAGCAATACCGAGAAAAACCTAGCAATACCCTGGTCTGTACAAATCAGCTAATACGTAGCAAAATTGGTTTCCGGTCCGAGTCGGGACGTCGGGTCACGCAGTAAAGTGACATTTTATTGGCGTCCGGATGTAGAGCTACGTCAGGTGTCCGGACCTAATAAAAATTCATTGACGAGTGGTCACGGGAGAGTTTTTTTTTTTTTTTGGTTATTTATTTTATTAAAAATGTGCATTTTGTGCCAATCTTATGAATTTATTTATTATTTAATTATCATGTACTCTATCGATCGAGATGGCCATCTGTTATTCATTGTATTATATTTAATTTTTATCAATGTCATGCTTAGTTTTTTGTTTGTCGAATCAATGATGAGATGATAAAGATTGATAACTTGGAGCTACGCAATAATTCTTTCTTTACATCGTTGTGTTCAATGATTTTTAACTCGGTGAACTTTAATGAAAATGCAACAAAGAATGCAAACTCTTCCATAAAACTATAAGTGACAATTCATACATTTGGCAATGATTTTTTATATAGCAACGGAGCATATGTCAAATCCCATTTTGCTATAGTCAAACATAATCACATAATCTTCTAATTTATCCTTCAAGATAAGCGCCCTCGAGGGCCTTCGATCCTTAGTACTTTAATTATTATTTACATATTTTTCGTACATTAGTTATTCATACACTAGCCTGACACATCACATTTTCTTCCTTCTTTTCGGTTGTAGGTACCAATACTACTATTGACCTCGATTTTCGTTCAAGTGCCCTTGATGGCCTTCGATCGATTCGATTGAACCTCGTCGATCCCAATTCAAACTTGAATCAATCCAAGTTGATTCAAATTAGACTCAACCATGTTCAATTAAGCCCGAGTAGTTTGTTCTGACCGCATCAAGCTCAATTTGGCCCAAATCTATTTCAATTTGAGTCATATTTTATTTAATTAAATAGTTCAAACCCAATCAGATTTTAAATCGAACCAATTTGAGTCAAATTTGCATCCCAAACCTAACTCTAACCAACCCAATTAATGTAGGGATGTGTGTGGTTTACTTTCTAATAAATTTGAATGTATTTCTAAAACTAGAAAATCAATTTGACGGTGTGGATCTTCCCGAAATTTGAAATTCGTCATTGCCAGATGTTTCAGCGGGATGACCCCTCATCTTATTATATGCATAGTTGTCTTTAGCGAAGGTTTAGGCGGCACAGTGCCAATTTGATGCTTAGAGAGGAGCAGGGCGTTCAGAAGGCGGCAGACCACGGTTCAATTTTGAGAAGGCGAAGCTTCCCATACAAGGCTCCGAACGGACTCCCGTTGGGGGGTCGGTTGATTCAAGACTCCAGAATTCCCTTGGCCGATTCCTCTAAGGCGACTCCTCTCTTCCTCTCACACTCTCTCTCTCTCTCACTCGGTTCGGGTAGAAGCTCTAGGCGAAGCTTCTGATCTCCCCCCTCCGTTCCCCTTGCTCCCTCTCGCCCGATCCATCCCAAAGAAGGGACCGAAATCCTCGTTAGGGGTGTCAATTTGGGTCGACGGGATAGGTTCATGTTGAACCCGAGTTGACCCGGCTCTAAACGGGTCAACTCGAACCGACCCGTTTTTACAAATGGGTCAGCTTTTTTAACTCGGACACGACCCATGCGGGTTGCCGGGTTGACACGACCCGACCCAAATTTTTTGAAATTAAATCTAAAACGTGCGGGTTGTCGGGCTACTTCCACTTCTTGACTTCGGTTGCTACTCCCGACGAACCCAACTACTGCAACATGCAAAGCGGCAGGCGGTAGCAGCGGCGAAGCAGCGACGCTAGGCAAAGCAGCGACACCACGCGAGGCGAAGCATCGACGCAGCACAGCGGCAACATCGCGCAGTGGCAGCACGCGAGGCAAATCAGCGACGCAGTAGAAGCACGCGGAGCAAAGCAGCGATGTGTCACGCTAGCACGCGAAGTGAAGCAGTGACGCCAACATGCGACTGCAACTCGACTCGACGTTTCGGGCAACGCGAAGCAACTGCGACTAGACGTTTTGGGCAGGGCGAGCAGCAGGCTTGGACAATGTGTTTTAGGTCATTTTCGGGTAATCTTCGGGTTGCCGGGTCAACCCAAACCCGACCTGATTTTTTAAACGGGTCGATTTGTTAAACCTGAACCCAACCCATTTTCACAAACGGGTCGACCCGAACATGGATTTTTCCGGGTCGGGTTTCAGGTCGTGTCAAAAATTGACACTCCTAAATTCCTCCTCTCTCTCTCTCTCTCTCTGTTCGCGAACGCCAGAGGCACCCACGACGCTCTCTCCATTAACAAGCCAGGTGACGGAACCCCTTGCTCCTGCCGTCTCTCTCTCTGTTTGCGGACACCAAGGCCGAGTCCGACGACCCGGCTTCGCCTCTAGGTTCGAACCCTACGCCAGCTTCTCCCATTCTATCCGCAAACTCCAGTGAAGCGACAACTGCAGGGAGTCGGCCCGAGCCTGCTTGCCCCAACCGAACTCAGGTATCCCTATCCCTGTTCCTTTTCTTCCATCTTCTTGACTCTTCTCTACATCTTTTCCCAAATCTTCTTGTCTCCTTCTAAAACACAGTTCAGATTTTCCTTGTAGAGATAGGAATATGTGCTGCTTTGCTCTTATGGTCCTCAATCAGCTATTATCTCTTAAAAAAGAGGGAAACTTGGAAAATCTAGTTGAGAGATTTGTCTTACTTCTTGTTTAAAAAATCACAGTGCATTTCTTGGGATTGATTGAGGTTGAAATATGTGTTCTTTTATAAAGATACATTATTAATAAAAAGGGTTATGATTCTTGCATTTTTAATTTCAATTCACCCAATCATTTTGATTTGTTCTCTTCCTATCTACCTGTACAAAGCATCTCATGGGCCTTCGTTCGTTAACGTCGCATGCTTCTATTGTTTCTAGTGAGTGAAGTGTATTAAAGTTATTACCATTCAGGATTTGTATATATAGGAAGATAAGCTTTGCATAAATTATTTCTGTTTGTTAGAATATGTAATTTGTGTTGAGCCGGCGTTTTCATGCAGCTAAAACTTCAATTCATCTTTTAGGTGGAAAATCGAATGTCTTACTTGAGTCTTCTTTTGTTGAATGAATAGGCGTGGCATGAGTTACGTTTAATTTCTTTGGCACTTCTTCAAATTAATCAAGTATGCTTGTGAGGCTTATTTCATTACATGGTTGGCGTGCTTATAAACTTTGGTTGCAATGATTGGTTTTGTTGATAAGAGATATTCCTATGAGAGGAGGCCTTTTTAAGTGTGCATATGAAAGCCAATATTATCTCGAAATGAGTTTAGGCTTTCTTAAAACTTAGAAATTTTTTAGGAGCCCTCATGGTTGCATGCTCCACTTCTTTTAGGGTTTTGTAGAAACTTCAATTTCATTAGAATATTTTGATTTATTTTAAATCCCTAAACTCCTTTACATACGCGTGAGTCTAAAAGGATTAGAAATAAAATTTCTTTTCATCTCAAAACTGTAGTGACACCTAAGGAAAAAAATTAAGAACCGAGTCTTAAATAACATAAACTTAGGATTCATGCACTCTATAGGATAGAGATATCAAAACAAACTTAGTGATACATTTTTCTAAGATTAGTGTCCCTTAATCTATTAATAATTAACCAATAAAATCAATTATAATTCAACTCTTAAAATACATTAAAATACCTAACTTTAAATTAAATCATAATTAAAGAGTATAACCACTAAAATGTAAAACTTAAGCCAAGTTTAACCGACCCATTAATCGACTTCTAACCAACCTAAAACTTAAAAGATGTAGATTAAATTAGGAGAGCAAATCTAAACCAAAATTTGCTTTGATAAAAGACTCCTAAGATTAATCAAACCTTAAGTCAACATTTTAAAATCAATCAACAAACTCCTTTTATTAATAAATCACTTAAGTCACTTTTCCTTTTAATTTACAACCAACTGAATTAAATTAATAAAATTGGTTACCACTGAGTAACCCAGGCCTACAAGACTATTAAGTTAGACATAAGGAGGGTGAAATAAAACTCACGGTCTTAGTGAGAAACAAAGGTGGTAATCAACTAAATACTAAAATAAAATTCTTAAAATCAATCTTAAGACATTAATCTTAAACTCAAACTAAAATTTTTCTTTTGGCCTTTAACAAACCAAAACAGAAGCAACTTTAACTAAATCATCCTACATCGGACATACCCAAAACTACATAGCCTACTACACACACCTAGACTTGCTTGTTAGGACATGACTTCTAGTTCTAGGTATGGCCGATGTTTTTTTTTCTTTCTATCTCTGTGATGTGATGTCTTGCATGTGAAATGTATGTAGTTTGCTTTAGCTTTCTGTGATATTTTCTGTAATGATTAATAGTTCTTTTATGTACCGTTCTGAGCGATAGAATACCCATAAGTTAGGAACGCTTTCGATACTGATGATATTTCCTGTATGAGGCCGTGCTCACATGTACCGCGCTTAAGGGGGATAAAAATAAATAAATATATAACTGTTATAGGTACTTCAGCTGTTTAGCCCCCAAATAAAATAAGAGCATGACCAAATATGATTGGTTTGAGACCTCGTGCAAATGCCAAAGTTGTTTACTATGACAACTATGCATTCAAATTGTTGATCAACTATAGGGATGGCTTTAATATCAAGGGTGAGGTTGTGGTCAAAGACCTCGAGCAAATGCCAACAGTTGTTTACTATGACTTGCCTAACTTCCCAAGAGGAAAAGGGCATAATGTAATAGTAATCGTCAATATTCTGGAAGTTAAGCCATTCCATGATTGAAATTCCACTGCACCATGGGTCCCATATTAGAGATAATCTGATATTAACATGAACAGTAAAAGTGAAGCATTGTTTAACTTTGGCAGCCACTTTACTCAAGAATTTTCAATAGGGAGATCAAAGAGTGTTGCTCATTGGGTTTCCACGGGAAATGATATCTATTTCGCCACCAGTCAAATAAAAGATTGTTAGTCTCATAAAAACTCCAAATGAGAGTACAAGAATAAGCATGATAAACGGAGTCCAGTGCAGGAATGCCTAGACCACCTTTGGTCTTTGGTTTGCAAGCATATGAAGAATATTTGAAACCATTTCTTTTCTCTCTCTGTTTGTTATGATTCACTATAAGATTGCCTTCTTTCATGGGACTCTCTACGTCACCTTTATACACATCATAGCATCTTTGGAAGAGGTCTTAGGACAAGTCATTGTCTGAAAAGGAAGTTTGATTTTATTTGAAAAATAAGCAATGAATATAGTCGATTTCGAGGCTCAGTCCATACTGAATCGAAAATTGTATTCAATTTAATTTACTGTCTTTAATAAATGTATAAAAGCAACCTTTTGAAAAGGATTACTGTATAATGTGAAGGATAACTTGGGCATTGATCTTAGAGTCCACCTGGACTGGCTTCATGATTACAGTTCTGAATCTGAGTCTCTTTCTGATTCTGTGGAATCCATTGGTGATGGAGATCCTGGTAATTCTTTCAATTTGTTGCGTGCTAAACCACTATTGCCAGCTGCTTCTCGTGCTAGATCTCGTAGGAGGGGCAAGCGTGGTCGTTGATTGTTGGTTGATGCAATGGATTTGTTATATTTGCCATTAAGTGTAATTTTGGTTGCTGCAATGGTTTGCATTTCTGGTTGGTGGGTTGGCCATTTTAATTGGTTCGATTTGGAAGATGAGGAAGCGGCGAGGAGGCTGCAAGCGCCGTGGCCGGCCAGGGTTGGTTGGCAACCTGGTTGGCCCTTCAATTTTGCTTTTTACCAGTGGATGGCCCTACCCTGGCAACCCGATGCTGGTCTGAGTCCTTTGATACCACCCTTTATTATTATGATCTTTTCTTTGGTTTTGCTGTTTTTGACTGTAAGCATCTGATGTGGCCCTTTGAGGGGTCTTTTTGTTGTAACTTGTCTTGATCTATATATGTGGCGGTTGTTTAAAAAAATGTATAAAAGCGCTAATTTTGACGAGAAAATTTTTGTTAGAATTCTTATTTAATTTGGTGTTACTTTTTATGTTAAATTTCATCAAATGAACTAATTTGATTTATAAAATGAAATTGGAATTATAATAAGAAAATATATAAAGAATATATTACTTCAATTATGACAATAATGATATAGAAATATAGATTCAAAATTTTCATTATTGTAATAAATTAAACAAGCCTATATATTTGGCAGATATCTTGCACTTAGGGGAACAACAAGAAGCAAAATACAAAGAATGGGATCTGTATGCAAGACAATTCCATCAATAATAAAATATAAATTTTTAGTACCGTTTTGATATTAAAAAAATAGAATGCAAAATGCCAACGAATAAAGAATCAGGACAAAGTTTAATTAATTACATTTATTTGTCAAGACAATAATAAAGCTGCTTGAAAAGAACAGCATACAATTTTTTTTTTTTTAATTTTCTCTTTGTCATCGTAAAGTTAATATAATAAAATTTATTATGACATAAAAATTTTAAATTTTAATTTCGACAAAACTTTCTACACTTCATATTTTACATAATATAGATCAATTGATATTGTATTAATATACAACCACATTTAATTAGTTTTATTATTGTTATTGTTGTTGTTATCTGAGTAGTTGCCTCATCCCCTTTGATGAAGGGCAAATTATTGGGTCAGGTGATCGAACATAGAGATAGGTCCGAATATTAATAAAATATTATTTTAAAATTAGCGCAACTAAAGCGTAACTAAAGCGCAACTAAAGCGCAACTAAAGCGCAACTAAAGCGCAAGTCCAAAAAGCGCAACTAAAGCGCAGGTAAAGCGCAAGTCAAAAAGCGCAACTAAAGCACAAGGTGACGCGGCAAATTTTTATTGGATGTCCGAACTTATTTTTTGGCTCCGGTCACCTGACCCAATAATTTGCCTTGATGAAGAGGACACGATGAAGAACTGATGAACACTGATATATATAATAATTAAAAAAAATTTGTGGCCGGAAAACCGCCAGGAAAGGTTGAAATTTTTGCTGCGAAAGTCAGATTTTTTGGTAGTTATAAGATCTAATTGTATGGAATATATTTTATCTTTTAATTTAAATAAACCACAGAGACACTAAATAATATCAGATAAGATATAAATTACAATCCTAAAAAAATCATTTTAGTCATCCCTATAAAAATTTATAATTAAAATATTTATTTACGAATAGTATATGGCACAGAGTAGGCTATACAAAGATAAAAATCCATGACTATAAAAAAAATCTAAAAATAACATATATAAAGACTAAGATATCAAAACCTGTAATATATCTTTGCTCAATCTTCCCCCTCTCTTTACCCTGACCTAAAACATATGCAGAATAACAAATATGAGCAAATTACAACTTAGTAGGCTACAATGAACCCAGGGGCGGATCCAGCTTCTTTTTTTATGGTGGGAAAAAAAAAATTGTGAGGGATGGACAAAAATTCTTATGATTGGTAAAAGTAAGGCAAAAAAGATTTTTGAGGGGGGGGCAAAATGCCCAAAATATTCAAAATATTTCAAAATCTCCCCTCTAAATATTAAAAAAGAATTTTTTGAGGGTGGGCATTTGCCCACCCTAAGCTATGGGTGGATCCGCCCATGAATGAACCTATCTAAATTCTTCAAAATATTTATATAATAGTCCATAAATAGAAAAAATTAAGCAGACTATTCTTATAGACTTTAAGCAGATTACTTAGAATAGTACCCTTATTCTCAATGTTTCAAAGTAGATAGATATATATTTTTCAAATTTAGCGTCAGCTTAGAATAGCTGAAATTGGTATTTTAACATATAAAAAAAATAGAAACAATAAGCAAATCACACCAAATCACAAATAGCAGAAATCTAAACACACCACATCAACTGCTAAAAAATGATCACATTCATTTAACTCCGATATTTATATCTCCCAACATATACATAATTCAGAATTTAGACTCTTATAAAACCTTGTGCTAGCATATTATATACCAAATCATTATAACTCCAATGATTATAACCACCAATATTAAGAATTTCAAGCCCTTATAAATCTCATTTAGACATCAAATACAAAATTTCAGGCGTTTATAAAGTCTCAATAGTATATCATAACTCTCAGTTGATTATCTGAACTTTGCCAATTTACATATTTTAGACATACAAAAATAAAAACAATCACATTTTTAGAAATATAAACATCATCAAACATATTATAAAATTTCATAGAATGCCCTACTAGTAGTAAAACAGACAGAACTTTGGTGTAAACCTTTTTATAATTTTTTACATTTTCAGTTCACAATTAAATTACAACATATTGTTCATAACTATGCTTCAAAATTTTATTGTACTATGACATAATTTATCAATGTCAAAATATTTTTTAGAATGCTTAAAATAGCGGAAAATCAAAACTGTTTGGTCAAAATTCACAAATAATATATCGAATTATACATAATATTATAATATTTAACATATCAAAAATTACTTGGTGAAAATTTATTAGATGTTGAAATATACACACTTGGGTTGAAATTTAAATTTTAAAAATCTCAAACTATCACATTATTAAGAACTGAGATTAGGTAAATGTAACATATATTGAACCTGATAAATTTTCAAACTGGCTTAATGGATAAGAACTGTCCAAAGCTATTGGAATAAAACTCTCTCTAGAAATACTCCTATCTCTCTCTCTAGTTGGTTGCCCTTCATGTGAGAAATGAAATAGTTTTATTTGATTTAGTATTTAGAATATCTATATAAAGTTTTATCTCACAGCATCAGGAAGCTCAAAAATTAGGCTCATAATAAATTTTGCACATGCAGATATTCACACACAGAATCCTTGATATATGTTCTAAAAGTATAAATGCAGCATTTATATAGATAAACATTCACATAATAGAAAAATGCATAAATGTAAACACGCAAGACATGCTAGATCAATTCAGAACATTGTCATAGTGGACATTATAATATGTTCCTAAGCATTGATATATTATCTTTGTGGGATGGCACTACTTATTATTATATATTAGCTCATCTTCTAAGGAGTATTCTATTCGTAATGTTGCATTTATTTATTTCTTATGATTGATGATTCTATTAAATATTATGATTTATTTGTAACTTTTTTCTTGCATAACTTCATACTCTAGGATTTCATATTCAAGGAGAACTTTCATAACTTTTATCTAATTATTACCTTCACTCTTGTAAAAGAACTTTAAATAAAATTATACAAAATATCAAAGTTGTGAAAATCAGACTGGACAATGAACAAGAAGAATAAGAGGTTCATAGTTTGAATGGTTGACTTAATAAATAATACTATTATTAATGATTGATGATTCTATAAAATATTACGGAGCCCTAGCCGCCAGAGAAGAAGCGCACGAGCTCGAGAGGAAAAAAGTGAATGATTAAGGTGTTGATACAATTGATGGGTGTGCTTGATGTGCATTCTATCATACATATAAAGTATCCAAACTAAGAATGACTTGGAGGTCTAAATCACACTTTATGTTCTATATTTAGTTATGATTTATGCATATGATATAATAGAATAATTAATATATATAACATAAATATATGAGCATTTAATAATATTTATAAAATCTAAAATATATATATATTATGATGTAATTAATCATCATATTTAATAAAAATATTTAAAAAAGTTAAAAGAGTTTAATAAACTAAAATAAGATTTTAATAAGAAAGTTTTTTCCTCCAAGGAAGAAAGGGCCAAGACCACTTGGTTTAGTATCATTAATATTTTCTTTTGATTGTAAAATTAGAAGAGTACATATGTTAATCATAAATATTCTAAAATAGAATTATTCCAAATTTTAATTTCATACACAAAATAATTTTAAAATGATAATTTGATTTTTAACCGGACACAATGATGAAAAATGATTCATGTAGCCACCGCATGTAGTGGAACAAAGACTAGATATTATTATTGTTATAATATTTGATAAAACCTATTATGTTGATCCATTATATTTTATACATCAACCCCATTTTACCTATGAAATGCCGCATGTGAAACATGTTAAAAATTTATTGAATTTATGAATATAATAATGAAAATAAAAACAGTAAATAATTTAGCTATCAAACAAAGGAAAAGTTAATCTATGCTTAATGCCAAATTAATGTCAAGCCAAAGTTACCAAACACTCCTTTAGAAAAATCATTAAAAGAGTTACAGAAACTTCCAATCGAACTCCATCTCTTACACGTAGAAAGAAAAAAAAAACTTACCATTGCACTAAATGACCATTTTCACAACCCAGTTTATACCAAATTGAACTAACTAATTACAACGATCAGCAGCTGAAATTAAAGCTCCTCGCCGCCGGCGACACGGTAGACGGAGCAGGCCACACAAACGGCGAAAAAACCGAATTTTTTTACAAAAGAAAACAAGGCCGCCGCCGGGACGCCGGAGAGGAGGCGTTGGAGCGGGTCGGTTAGATACTTCGATCGAGAGGCGTTCTGTGCTGGTACGTAGCGTCGCCTGGGCAAGCAACTCCTTGAGCCGAATTTACCAATATCACTCGAACCAAATCACGGCTTTTGTTAGCGTTGCTGAGGGGCTCCGCTACGGCCATCTAGTGGTGGAGCAATCGGACTCCCAAGTCGCAGTCGGCGGAGGAACCTCCGCCTGCAAGCCGGAGCTGGTGCCGCTGACGCTATTTGACCAGCTGTGGTGCGCCGGCGTACAGAGAAGGCCATAGGATTCAAATAGGCCATGGAATTAAATTGTCGTTGCCGGAGTAATACTCCCAGTCTTTTGCCGGTGAATAACTTAACCAGGCGAGCTTTCCGGCGACGGTGGTGACGCTGCAACCGGAGATTTCGAGATTTATCATGCCTTCGATTTCATCTTCCATGTCTGTTTTTCTTTGTATTGAATTATATTCATCTCTGGTTTAAATATCAGAAAATGTATGCTCATCACCGCTAAATGTATATATATAGGGAGAGAGAGAGAGAGAGACAGATAGAGAGTGGTGGAACCCCATTAAGATTAGGGTGAGCAATTTTCCACCCAAAAATAATATTAGTAATAAGAGTTATCAAACATCCATTATATAATAAAATAAGTATTGATACCCACCTTTGCTTAGCTCAGTTGATGGGCAAGTGCGGTTGGCTACTCCCAGCCCGCGTTCGATTTCCCTCGAGTGGCAGCGCCTCTTGAGTGGGGCCCATGAAGTACGGGCCAGGAGGTGGTGGGTGTCTCTTCTAAGTCAGTCGAGGATTAGTCACACTGCCAAGCACCTCTACGGGGTTGGCTGCGAGTGGATACCCTGTTCCCAATAAAAAAAAAATTATTAATTAGCTCAAAAAAAAAATTATATATATATATATATATATGAGAAATAAATTTATGGATGGGAAGAGGAGAGATGAGATAAGATAAGATTAGGGACAAACCGAAGACTAATACGGTACAGATAGGGATCTACTACTGAATGGTTTAGTTTTTTAGGTGGAGGTATTGACGGGTTTCCAGCTTGTGATCTTAGCATGATGAAAGCGCCTTCTAAAGGGTAAGACAAACTAATTACATTGAGAGGACAAATCCGATCAGGATGAGAAGGAAATATTAGTTGAAAATGTCTTGTTGATTGTTTTATAATGGTGTTTGCAACTATTTCTGATTTATTTATACCTTTTAGTTTGTTTTATTAGGGATTGGGTGCTTCGTCAATTATTATATGATAATTATGTTTATTCATCGCAGTCATTCAATTCATTTTTAAATGATAAATTTTAAGAGATTGGGTGATGTTAATTCATTTATGTAGGTTAATTCGTTTATGTAGTTAAATTAAGCAAATCATTATGAGAGTCTGAATCTAGGGCTTCAAACAAACCGTGTAAAGTCGAGTATGTGAGTGTTTATATTTGAGTTCATTTATTATAAGCTTGATCAAGTTTCGTTCATGTTTGATTCCAACTTTATTGTTTGTGTTCATTTTTTATTCGTTTAAATTAATGAGTGTTCATATTTGATTCATATTTGATTCATGTTTAGTTTGTTTAGTGTTTATCAAGCTTTAAACAAAAAGGAATCTAGACTATTGCGGCGCTCCGCTCTCTGTTGTTTCTGCCAGCAAACTTTACAGTACAGGGGAGCTTAGGAACATAGCACTGGGGCGCTTGATTACATAGCACCAGGGAGCTTGGATACACAGCGTCGAAGTGCTTAGGTGCTTAATGCCATGGTGTTGTATGAAAAAAATGATTGCACCCGAACCCAAGTAGGGAAAGGACCCCCACACCTCTCAGCGAGCACGATAAATTGACTTGAGATCCAAGGCAACAGTAAAACTCGATTGATCAACACAATCAGATTCAACACATAACTAATACATATGCTCTACCGCAAGAATTAAAATAGGATAATATCAACTTATTACCTTCAAAAAGGAATAACTTAAGGGCCTACCTAGGGCTCCTTTTGGGTCTTTAGTTCAAGAATTTAGTTTCAACCCATTACAAATGTGTTTGTAAGAAATGAAAAGGTTTCAAATGTGCTTATGAAGGTTTAGGTTACACTCCTAAGGCTCCTAGATACCATCAGAGAAAAATTAGGGTTAACATAACATAAGGGTCTCACAGGAACAAAATAGGGTATGTGGTAACCCTAGGATTTCAAGTTTGCTATGACAAGCTTATGCTAATTTCTTAAGAATCCACCTATAAAGGTCCTATGAGAAAGGACCTACACTAAAGAAGGAATCCAAATAACTAAAGTAAAGAATATGAGAAAGTTGTCAAACTTCATTCAAAAATGAATTAAGAAGAGCCAAGTACCCAATAAATGACCAACCCAATATGACCCAAAAACATAACATGCCATATCTTGTTTTATGATGAAAGGCCAAGATTAAGATCTAAGTTTTGAAGACTTTTCATATTTCTTTAATTTAAAACAGATGAAAAAACTACTAAAGAACATCCAATATACAATAATTAAACTCTTTCATAAATTTCTTTCTATTTCGTTCATCTTCAAAATGTATATGTATAATAAAATCTATGCACTACGGTATACATGGCTACATAAATAATATAAAGTAGAGAAAAGAATAAACATGACTGTATAACATTAATAAAACTATAAATAATGTCTTACTAAACTCAGAAGATCATATCGTGGACCTTTAGCTACTCAACTGGCTCCACCTTTTTCCTGGCCTAAAATAGAAAGCATAATACATGTGAGCCAACACAGCTCAGCAAATCATACCCAGCATTCTAAATTTCTAATAATTAACTCATTTTGTATTTAACTAAATTTAAAAGCAATTATTTATATCAATTGTACCGGAATATAAAAATCCTTACATATAACTAATAGCTAACATATTTTATATTAAATATAAATAAGTAATTCATATATTAGAGTATAAAATAGCAAATTTGTCTCATACCCTTATACTTTTCATCAAAAATAGATGTTAGAATCCAGGCCCTTAAGACTTTATATGCTAGCATATCAGAAAATAGATCTTTATGACTCCCAAGTGCTTAGCACATTAAATATTAAAAAATTCAGTCACTTATGGTTTAGAGTGCATTCAACACAACTCAACTTCCTTCAGCATCTGAGCTCTACATAATCACATATTTTAAGCAAATATACATAGATATAATTGCATTGTAATAAAATAAATATAAATAAAAAAATTTGTAGAAATTTATAGAGTGCTCTATCGATAGCCAACAATTTGAATCATTGAGTAGACTTTTAGGTTTTTAGAATGTTATAAGAATACTAGCTAGGGATTGTTCATAACGTTATTTTGAGGCTTTAAATATTCTACAACATTATTTTATAAGATTAGAATCTTTTTTTAATTCTCTAAAAATATTGCATTTTTTTATTTTTTTGATAAAAAATTTCTAGAAAATATTAAACAACTCAAAATGATCATATGTATAATATACATAAAGTTACACAGTTAAAGTTTAGCAGATACGAAACTATCCCTATTTCTACACTGTGAAATTATAATTTTAATCTAAAAAATACTAAAATTTTCTTAGTTTTAAAAATTAAGATAGGCATAATGTAACTTAGATTCAAATAATTTTTTGAATTGGATCGACAACAAAAAATTCATTGAAGTCACCCAAAATAGATTTTCTCTCTTTAAAATCTATCCCTTTCTCTACGTCAGCTACCTCACTTGGGAGATAAATTTGGCAAAGTGATTTTTTATATTTTTATAAAAAATTGTCTGCCACTGCGGTGCTCCAAACAGCAGTGCTCTCAACAGAGGGCACAGTGGCACAATGCCCATCCTAATGTCGGAGCACTCCTTTTATTTTCCAAAAAGACAAGGAGATCAAAGTCGCAGTTCTACCAGCCTTAGCGTCACGGTGCTCCAAGGTAACTAGCATAGAGACCCTTGGGACTCGCTTCAGAATAATTTTAGACATTCACATGCATACAAAAATTCTAACTAGCACATGCAAGAGATAGAGGTGCAGAAATTTCATTACATTACTATAACTATATTAGGCCAGAATATATGCAACTGTATATTGCTTCAATGTGTATTACATGAAGATGGTGGAATTATGAAAGTGATGAAACTATATGAGATGAAGATCTATGGATTTAAATCTTTCAAGGTCCAAGTGAAATGGATATTTATAGACTGACCCTTGTAGAGGAGAAATTATTACATGTGGTTACCAGACGCCATCCGGAGGTAAATCATGATGCGTCACATCACCATTTTGTTGTGTACCGGTGTGTATCGGGTGACTTGGTGCATTATAATTCGCCTCCAGACTGTATGGTGACCGCACATAATAATCTCTCCTTGGAGAGAGCCCTAACTCTATTTGATGCAAGTTCTATAATGATTTTTCAACTATAAAGCTGGTTGATAAGGAGTGGAAGCTTTGATGGATACAGACCAAGAAATTTGACATGTATAAGAGGGTGGATATGATCATGGACCTAGTTACTACTATAGAAAATAAAATTCTCTCCATCTACAATAATATGTCATATAATACATGAAAGTCTTATAACTTCAAAAAGTGGACCATCAAGATAATCAACATGAGAGATCACCTAGAGGCCACAACTTTGGTAGAGCCTACTTATTTTAATGTCCTGAAGCTTAAAGTTGCAAGACTCATTTGAAAAGTACAATACATGTGCTAGGCTTTATTGATCCAAAAAAACTTATACAAAGTGAAGAATGTGTGTCAATTTTGTTGAATCTTGGATAAGAGGAAGAAGTACTTCCTCTTGAGCTTCTTGAAAGGAGAGAGAGGGAAGACGAGAGGGAAAGAGAGGCTAAAATCTCAAAAAAATCTAACTAAAGAAAGTGCACATTGAGACTATATAGATCTTGGACCAATATCAAACAAATTTCATAAATTGAACCAAATTTGTCTCAAGGACCATTACACACTCTCATGAATAGAAACTTTTATTTGGTCCGGTGAATGTACGCAACTCTACGTTCGGACGCCAATAGAATCGCGCCATGCGTTTTCATTATTTACCGCGCGCCCCGACAACCCGACCCGGAACGGACCCAAGATTGCTTGGTATTGCTCGGTATTGGTCGATTTTGCTCGGCAATAACCAATACCGAGAAATACCGAGCAAATACCTAGCAATACTGAGCAAATACCGAGTTGTACCTAGTTTTTTCTAGCAATACCGAGCAAATACCTAGCAATACCGAGCAAATCCCTAGCAATACCGAGCAAATCCTGAGCAAATACTTAGTTGTACCGAGTTGTGCCGAGTTGTAGAAAAACTCGGTACAACTCGGTATTTGCATGGTATTGGTCTTCACGGAGTGGTATTTCTTGTTTTTGCAAAGCAATACCGAGCAAATACCGAGCAATAATGAGAAAATCGCGAACATAGCATTCTCGGGTTCCGGTCCGGGTCAAGTCGTCGGGCCGCGCGGTAAAGAGTAATAGCATGTGGTGACATGTTATTGGCGGCCGAACGTAGCTCTACGTCCGGTCAGAGGACGTAATAATTGTTCCATGAATAGACACTCTTATTTACTTAGTAATGGATTGTCCTATTATAAGCTATTTTTATGCCTTCCTAAACTATCATAAAATTTAAAATTCTTCACATCAATTATGAGAGGGTTGCATTCATTACCGTGTTATAGATTTTGCTGCTACAATATCATGTCATTTGGCTTTAAGAATTCAAAAATTACTTAAAGTTAATTATGAATGTTGTTTTCAAAGACAAAAAAAGTCAAAAGGTTGAAGCCTATGATAATGAATTACTTATTAAAGTAAACTCCAATACAACACACACTACATAAAAACAGTTAATTTCCAACAGAATTTCCGGCGAAAATAAATTTGACATCCATTGTATTTTTGGATTTTCTTTCCGATGGATTTAATTTCAACGGAATTTCCGGCGAATTTCCGACGAAAATTAAATATGTTTAAAAAATGTTTGTAATAAATATTTATAATTATTTATTATGTTAAATTAAGTTAAATAATTTAGAGACTTATTATCAAATTAAATTATTTAGGGTTTTGAAAAATAATATATTTTTAAAATTAAGTTAAATTATAACAATATATTTTTTAAAATTATGTTATAATTAATTTGTTTTACTTATAATTATTTTAAATATAAATTAATTAGTTTTACTTTAAATATAAAAAAGTTTGTTTCTTGGCAACATATAATATTTGTCCTAGTGGTTTGGGCGGGTAAAACGTTAAGTGGCAGGGGTTCGAACCCCACCGAGGGCCCGGGTCTGCTTGTACCCTGCCCTTCTTGGTTGGTGCGCAATGAAGTGAGGTGGGCGAGCTAAGGTTGGGGCCGGGTGGGTTGGCTTGGGGGCCTGCCCTATGTAGGCGGGATGCCGCTCTTGACTTTTTATTTATTTTTTTTTCTTATTTTCTGGCTCAAAAATAATCCGTCGGAAATATTTTTCCGACAAATCTGCCGGAAATATTTCCGGCGAAATATTTAACGCCATAAGGGCTTTTCTGACGCTCATTTTACCATCGAAAAGTTTTCCGCCGAAAATTAGCATTTTCGATGGATTTTAGCCGTTTTTTCCGACGAAAATGAATGCCATAAATGACATTTTTTCCTGTAATGACATCACAAATCTTCAGGAGAATTTTGTTATACTTAATAAGTTTTTTTTTTAACCAATTTTTATTCCAACAGAGAAAGGATTACAACACCGACCACAATAGACGCCAAAATACATCAAAAGAAAGGAAAATAAAGTAACCTAGGTAAACCAGATAGAAAAAAATGCAATAAAAGATTCAACAGTGAACATCGGACTCAGGGTGGCAGCCCTCTGCAACCAACTCGCAGCCATGCACGGAGAATCCATTCGTAACAGCCACTCATCAACAACCCACACAGGCAACCACTAAGCACAAGGGCACACCACCAAGGTTGCCAACAAACCCATGCCACAAGGGAGAAAAGCAAGGGGCCACCTCATCATAGTCCAAAAAGTCAATAATGCCTACAGCAACAAAAGCGAGAAGAAAACTCAAACATGATTCCGTCTTTTACCTCTACCACTGGAACTATACTTAACATCATAAACACGGTCATCAAAATCATCACCCTCCCCCAAAGAAGAAGAGGAAAGGTTCTCATCCAACTCCAGCCAATCCGATTGAAGCAGGACAGAGTTATTCAAAGGGAGGGATATATGAGCTTTCAAATCTACATTAGACATAATGGAAATAGGAATATCAACATACACAATATTCCCCATCGAGACATTCACATAATGAGACACATTCGACTCAACATTAACAGGTAAAACAGAAGTCAAATAAACAACCTAATTTTCAACCTCCCGTGCCACAAGCTCCAAAGGAATTGCGCCATCAGAAACAACAAATGCTTGGGAAGGAGAACTAGGTAGATCCTCACCAAGTATAAAACCAACTCCGAAAGCCACCTCATCCGATAAATCACCTGAATCAGCTACAACAACCTCACATGAATGGCTAGTTATAAGATTTAGACCACAATAATTTTCACTCACAATTCCATTCACTCCATCACAACAAACATTCTCAGGCAGATTCGAAAAAAGCAATAAAAGGAGCGCTCCTTCGAAAAAAGCTATAGCAGAGTCTAATGTCACAGCATTAACCCCAAAACAATCAGCAACAATCCCAACATCAACACCAACAGGACTAAAATCTTTAGCAGTGTCAGAATTTTCCATCCTATAGGTATCATGGCCAGAGGATGCCCCCAGTCGAACACACGCATCTGAAGACACACGCACAGGAGCCAGTTCCACAATGATAGGGGCAGAAATGGTAGTGGTAGGGGTAATGGAATTTGCATGAACAAAGGGATCAATGAGATCCAAAGGAGGGTTTACAACGGGAACAAATCCAAACACTACAGGAGGCTAAATAGAAGCAACAGCCTGACTCAAATGAGGAAACAACTTAACACATTCAAACTTCTTATGCCCCACAAATTTACAATGAAGATAATAACTAGAAAAAAACCCTCTAAAACAACTTTCTGAATGTAGCTTAATTTCTTAGGGCCAAGCCAAACCGAATCAGGATAAGTTTTAGAAATGTTCATTTCCACAAGGATACAAGTAACTGATGGCTTCAAACCCACAGCAGTTGCATTGTTGGTATGAAGAGGACAGCCAAATAAAGACCCCATACCAAAAAGTATGCGAGGAGAAAAAAGATGAGGGTGAAGCTCCGAAAAGGAAATCCATACATGGACGATCGGAGACTCCTGTGATAGGTCAAGGAATGGTGTCCATTTAATCAGTTTCATAAAACAGCCAAAAATAAAGCATGAACTATGTAAAAAAAAAAAAAAAACCCTACTGTTGTCGAGGTCATTAGAAAGCTTGATCAAGACATTGCTTTGATCCAAAAGAGTAATAGAAAACTCACTCGATAATTTGAGGTTGAAAAAAAACCTCTTAATCAAGTCTAACGCCTGACGCTGCAACAAAAATTTTCCCACTAAAGCAAAATCAAAAGGTTTGGCGAGATGAAGAACTTCATCCACCGAAATCCATAAAGTCGACAAACCCCGAATCGTAGTGACTTGCAGATCCGGAAACTCCTTTGACACATCAAAGCCAGACAAAACCTCCTTGAAAGATTTGGAGCGATTCTTACAATCCAAAAAGTCAGGGTCTAAATACTTAACAAAATTTGCCATAGCACTAGAGAAAGAAAAAATCAAATAAAAAAACCAGACAAAAGAATGGACAGAGAAGAGACCAAAAAAACTCCCCTCAGTGCGAGGCGCTGGAGCGAAACCACCTCCAGCGACGGTTAGGGCAAAAGCCCTAGCAAGGGGAAATGAAGTAACCCGCCAGCGTAAGAACTTCAACTTTTATGCCTTTCCTTTAACCACCAGATATTCCACTCAATAAGCATAACAGTGTCTTAGGCTTAGTTTACTATAACTTTTTTACTATTTTCTAAAGTAATTTTGTAGTATAAAAATTTTTATTTCAAAAAATTATGTACTAAAAACTTATTTTAAAAAAACAGTAAAAAAATTGCCCCAACTAAAATCTTAATCTTTTGAAGTGTATTATCCGAGCCAATAAGAAGATATGGGCTTCATACTCAATTTTGAAAGCTTAAAAAAAATCTAATAAAGTTAGTGTGATAATGAAGATTTCATTATTGAGAATAGCTAAAGAATTATATTTGGTGACTTACAATGTGGATTGTGGAACAAATATGTCTCATATTTTAATGAGACAAGTACTCATTTTTATTATGTTCTTGAAAGCGCCTTGGGGCGTAAATGAGCTTAGCCGGCTCAAATTTTTCTTACTAACAAAATCAAAAGTCGAGTTTATTGAACCATGAGCATGAGATCAAGCTCAAACTAGAGCTCAAATATCAAATAAAAGTAGCTACACACTCAATGACTTCAGACACTAGTAGGAGAGTGGAGCGTCCATCTATAGTACAGCTCAAAAGCCAATTGTCTGATCTTAACATCTTACTTAATCTTATCCTTACACCTATACATCACTTACACTTATATATACATGCAGCTTACAGTAAAAATTTTGTACAGTTTAGTCTTTTACTGAAATGGATGTCTAATTTCCTTTCTCTTTACTCTTCTTACTAACCTGTTGAAACTAGTACAGCTGCATCATCTTCACATGGTATCAAAGCCCTTGGCTCATAGCCCCATGAATCCTTAAATGGATGCGTCATCCTCCTCTCACACTAAATATGTCTCCATCGACCCCTCCGTCGAAGACGTCACCATCCTATCCTCCCTAAAGTTTCTCATTTCTAATATCAAGACCATTGTTTCCCTACAGCTGTCCAACGACAACTATCCCAATTGAAAATCTCATATCCCAAAATTATTTCGAGCAAACGGCTATGTCGGATTCCAAGACAAAACCACCACAGCACCTGCCCATATTCCCATAGATCAGATGAAAAAACTACTAAAGAACATCCAATGCACCATAATTAAACTCTTTCATAAATTTCTTTCTATTTCGTTCATCTTCAAGATGTATATGTATAATAAAATCTATACACTATGGTACATGGCTACATAAATAATATAAAGTAGAGAAAAGAATAAACATGACTGTATAACATTAATAAAACTATAAATAATGTCTTACTAAACTCAGAAGATCATATCGTGGACCTTTAGCTACTCAACTGGCTCCACCTTTTTCCTAGCCTAAAATAGAAAGCATAATACATGTGAGCCAACATAGCTCAGCAAATCATACCCAACATTCTAAATTTCTAATAATTAACTCATTTTGTATTTAACTAAATTTAAAAGCAATTATTTATATCAATTGTACCGGAATATAAAAATCCTTACATATAACTAATAGCTAACATATTTTATATTAAATATAAATAAGTAATTCATATATTAGAGTATAAAATAGCAAATTTCTCTCAGACCCTTATACTTTTCATCAAAAATAGATGTTAGAATCCAGGCCCTTAAGACTTTATATGCTAGCATATCAGAAAATAAATATTTATGACTCCCAATTGCTTATCACATTAAATATTAAAAAATTCAGTCCCTTATGGCTTAGAGTGCATTCAGCACAACTGAACTTCCTTCAACATCCGAGCTCTACATAATCACATATTTTAAGCAAATATACATAGATATAATTGCATTGTAATAAAATAAATATAAATAAAAAAAATTGTAAAAATTTATAGAGTGCTCTATCGATAGCCAACAATTTGAATCACTGAGTAGAATTTTAGGTTTTTAGAATTTTATAAGAATACTAGGGATTGTTCAGAACACTATTTTGAGGCTTTAAATATTCTACAATATTATACTATAAGATTAGAATCATTTTTTAATTCTCTAAAAATATTGCATTTTTTTATTTTCTTGGTAAAAATTTTCTAAAAAAATATTAAACTACTCAAAATGATCATATGTATAATATACATAAAATTAGACAGTTAAAGTTTAGCGGATATAAAACTATCCCTATTTCTACACTACAAAATTATAATTTTAATCTAAAAAATACTTAAATTTTCTTAGTTTTAAAAATTGAGATAGGCGGAACGTAACCTACCTAGATTCGAATAATTTTTTTTGAATTGGATCAATAACAAAAAATTCATTGAAGTCACCCAAAATAGATTTTATCTCTTTAAAATCTCTCCCTTTCTTTACCTCAGCTACCTCACTTGGGAAAGAAATTTGGCAAAGTGGTTTTTTATATTTTTATAAAAAATCGTTTTGCACCGCGGTGCTCCAAACAGCAGTGCTTTCAACAGAGGGCACGGTGGCACAATGCCCATCCTAGTGTCGGAACACTCCTTTCATTTTCCAAAAAGACAAAGAGATCAAATTAAGCCACAGTTCCACCAGCTCTAGCATCATGGTGATCCAAGGTAACTAGCATAGAGACCCTTGAGATCGACTCGCTTCAGGATAATTTTAGACATTCACATGCATACAAAAATACTAACTAGCACATGCAAGATATAGAGGTGCAGAAATTTCATCACATTATTATAACTATATTGGGTCAGAATATATGCAACTGTATATTGCTTCAATGGGTATTACATGAAGATGGTGGAACTATGAAAGTGATGGAACTATATGAGGTGAAGATCTATGGATTTAAATCCTTCAAGGTCCAGGTGAAATGGATATTTATAGACTGACCCTTGGAGCGGAGAAATTATTACATGCAGTTACCAGACGCATCCGGAGGTCAATCATAATGCGCCACATCACTATTTTGTTGTGTACCAGTCTGTACCGGGTGACTTGGTGCATCCTAATTCTCCTCCGGACTGTATGGTGACCGCAAATAATAATCTCTCCTTGGAGAGAGCCCTAACTCTATTTGATGCAAGTTCTATAATGATTTTTCAACTATAAAGCTAGTTGATATGGAGCATAAGCTTTGATGGATACAGACAAAGAAATTTGACATGTATAAGAGGGTGGATATGATCATGGACCTAGTTACTACTATAGAAAAGAACATTTTCTCCATCTACAATAATATGTCATATAATACATGAAAGTTTTATAACTTCAAAAAGTGGACTCATTTGAGAGATTCACCTAGAGGCCACAACTTTGGTAGAGCCTACTTATTTTAATGTCCTGAAGCTTCAAGTTGCAAGACTCATTTCAAAAGTACAATACATGTTCTAGGCTTTATTGATCCAAAAAAACTTATATAAAGTGAAGAATGTGTGTCAATTTTGTTGAATATTGGATAAGAGGAAGAAGTACTTCCTCTTGAGCTTCTTGAAAGGAGAGAGAGGGAAGAGGAGAGGGAGAGAGAGTCTGAAATCTCAAAATAATCTAACTAAAGAAAGTGCACATTGAGAAACTATATAAATCTTGGACCAATATCAAACAAATTTCATAAATCTGAATCAAATTTGTCTCAAGGACCATTACACACTCGCATGAATAGACAATCTTATTTACTTAGTAATGGATTGTCCTATTATAAGTTATTTTTATGCCTTCCTAAACTATCATAAAATTTAAAATTCTTCACATCAATTACGAGAGGGTTGCATTCATTACCTGTGATAGATTTTGCTGCTACAAGATCATGTCATTTGGCTTTAAAAATTCAAAAATTACTTAAAGTTAATTATGAATGATGTTTTCAAAGACAAAAAAAGTCAGAAGGTTGAAGCCTATGATAGTGAATTACTGATTAAAGTAAACTCCAATACAACACATCACAAATCTTCAGGAGAATTTTGTTCCACTAAATAAGTTCTTTTTTTTTTAAACCAAATTTTATTCCAACAGAGAAAGGATTAAAATAGCGACCACAATAGACACCAAAATACATCAAAAGAAAAGAAAATAAAGTAACCTAAATAAACAAGACAGAAAAAATGCAATAAATAATTCAACAGTCAACAGCGAACTCAGGGTGGCAGCCCTCTGCAACCAACCCGCAACTATGCACGGACCATCCATTAATAACAACCACTCATTAACAACCCACACAGGCAACCACTAAGCACAAGGGCATACCATCAAGGTTTGCAACAAGCCTAGACCAAAAGGGAGAAAAGCAGGGGGCCACCTCATCATTGTCCAAAAAGTTAATAATGCCCACAACAACGAAAGCGAGAAGAAAACCCAAACACAGTTCCGTCTTTTACCTCCGCCACTAGAACTATACTTAACATCATAAACGTGGTCATCAAAATCATCACCCTCCCCAAAAGAAGAAGAGGAAAGGTTCTCATCCAACTCCAGCCAGTCCGATTGAAGCAAGACAGAGTTATTAAAAGGGAGAGATATATGAGTTTTTAAATCTACATTATACATAACAGAAATAGGAATATAAACATACACAATATTCCCCATCTAGACATTTACAAAATGAGTCACATTCGACTCAGCATTAACAGGTAAAACAGAAGTCAAATAAATAGCCTAACTTTAACCTCCCGTGCCACAAGCTCCAAAGGAATGGTGCCATCAGAAATAACAAACGCCTGGGAAGGAGAACTAGGTAGATCCTCACTAAATATAAAACCAACCCTGAAAGCCACCTCATACGAAAAATCACTTGAATCAGCTACAACAACCTCACATGAATGGCTAGCTATAAGATTTAGACCATGATAATTTTCACTCACAATTCCATTCACTCCATCACAACAAACCTTCTTAGGCAGATTCGAAAAAGCAACAAAAGGAGTAGGCTCCTTCACCACAAGAACAAAGTCACTAAAAGCTATAGTAGAGTCCAATGTCACAACATTAACCCCCAAACAGTCAACAACAATCCCAACAACAACACCAACAATACTCAAAACATTAACAACGTCAAAATTTTCCATCCTATAGGTATCAGGGCCAGAAGAAGCCCCGAGTCAAATACACACATCTGAAAACACACCCACATGAGCCAGTTCCACACCGATAGGAGCGAAAATAGCAGTGGTAGGGGGAAGGGAATTCACATGAACAAAGGGATCAATAAGATCCAAAAGAGGGTTCACAACGGGAACAAATCCAAACACAACAGGAGGCTGAATAGAAGCAGCAGCCTGCCGCAAATGAGTAAACAACTTAACACATTCAGACTTCTTATGCATAGATTTGCAATAAAGACAGTAACCAGGAAAACCCTCTAAAACAACTTTCTGGATGTAGCCTAATTTCTCAGAGCCAAGCTAAACCGAATCAAAATAAGTTTTAGAAATGTCCATTTCCACAAGGATACGAGCAACTGATGGCTTCGAACCCACAACAGTTGCATTGTCAGTATGAAGAGGACGACCAAATAAAGACCCCATACCAAAAAGTATGTGAGGAGAAAAAAGATGAGGGCGAAGCTCTGGAAAGGAAATCCATACATGGACGAATATTGGAGACTCCTTCAATAGATCAAGGAATGGTGTCCATTTAATCACTTTCATAAAAAAGCCAAAAATAAAGTATGATCTATGCACAAAAACCCTATCATTGTCGAGATCATTAGAAAGCTTGATCGAAACATTTCTCAGATCCAAAAAAGTAATAGAAAACTCACCAGATAATTTTGATTTAAAAAAAAACTCTTAATCGAGTCAAACACTGGACGCCGCAATGAAAATTTTCTCACTAAAGCAAAATCAAAAGGCTTGGCAAGATGAAGAACTTCATCCACCAAAATTCATAAAGCAGGCAAACCCCGAATCATAGTGACTTGCATATCCGGAAACTCCTTAGACGCATCAGAGCCAGACAAAACCTCCTTGAAAGATCTTGAGCGATTCTTACAATCTAGAAAGCCAGTGTCTAAAAGCTTAACAAAATTTGCTATAGCACTAGAGAAAGAAAAAAAGCAAATAAAAACAACCAGATGAAAAAATGGACATATAAGAGATCAAAAAAACTCCCCTCAGTTTGAAGGTGCCAGAGCGAAACCACCTCCAACGACGGTTAGGGCAAAAGCCCTAACAAGACGAAACGAAGTAACCCGCCAGCGTAAGAATTTCAACTTTTATGCCTATCCTTCAACCACTAGATATTCCACTCAATAAGTATAACATGTGTCTTAGGCTTCGTTTGAGATAACTCTTTTGCTATTTTCTAAAGCTGTTTTGTAGTATAAATTTTTTTTTTTCAAAAAAATTTGTACTTCAAAAAATTTTGTACTAAAAAATTGTTTTAAAAAAAATTGTAAAAAAATTGCCCCAAATAAAATCTTAATCTTTTGAAGTGTATCATCCGAGCCAATAAGAGGAAGATCTGGGCTTCATACTCATGTTTGAAAGCTTAAAAAAAAATCTAATAAAGTTAGTGTGATCATGAAGATTTCATTATTTAGAATAGCTAAAGAGTTATATTTGATGACTTAAAATGTGGATTGTGGAACAAAACTGCCTCATATTTTAATGAGACAAGTACTCATCTTTATTATGTTGTAAATGAGCTTAGCCGGCTCAAATTTTTCTTAATAACGAAATCAAAAGTCGAGTTTATTCAGTCATCAGCTTGAGATCAAGCTCAAACTAGAGCTCGAATATCATATAAAAGTAGCTACACACTCAATGAGTTCAGACACTAGTACGAGAGTGGAGTGTCCATCTATAGTATAGCTTAAAAGCCAATTGTTTGATTATAACATCTTACTTAATCTTATCCTCACACCTATACATCACTTACACTTATATATACACACAGCTTATAATAAAAAATTTGTACAGTTTAGTCTTTTACTGAAATGGATGTCTAATTTCCTTTCTCTTTACTCTTCTTACTAACCTAGTGAAACTAGTACAACTGCATCATATTCACATGGTATCAAAGCCCTTGGCTCATAGCCCCATGAATCCTTAAATGGATGCATCATCCTCCTCTCACACTAAAGATGTCTCCATCGACCCCTCCGTCAAAGACGTTGCCATCCTATCTTCCCTAAAGTTTCACATTTCTAATATCGAGACCATTGCTCCCCTATAGCTGTCTAATGACAACTATCCCAATTGAAAATCTCATATCCTAAAATTATTTCGAGTAAACAGCTATGTTAGATTCCTTGACAAAACCACCACACCACCAGCTGCCCATATTCCCATAGATACCAACGGCAACTCTCGTCCAAACCCCGCCTACAATTGATGGATCCTAATAGGCCAAAACCTTGATGCAGCCATATGTTCCACCATCACCACAATGATCCTCTCCTACGTCCTACATCGAAACGCATGTGCTAAAATATGGAGCACCGTGGAACATTGTCTGCAGGCTACAAATTGATCCATAGTGATACAACTCAAGAAACATGTAGCTCACTATGCTTCAATACCGCACTAATATCAAGACACTAGTTGACAACATTGCCACTGTTAGATGTTCCATTGACAGCGAGGACATTCTTCTCTACACGCTAAATGGATTCCTGCCGTAGTATCAAGCCTTCATGACTTTCATCCAAACCAAACTAACACAAGTTGCTCTCGAGGGCCTCTACTCCCTTGTCCTGAGTGAAGAAATTAACATATCCACTAAATCAGCCAAAGATTCATCCACCCCAAACATAAACACCGCTCTCTACACCAACTGAGGAAGCTTCAATTCATACCCCAAAGTGCATCAAGTCTGACCCAACCACCTGTTGCAAATCCCGGAACAACCTTTTGTCATATTTGCTGGAAATGTGGTCACACAACAAATAATTGCTGGCATCATCTGAACACCCAATATCCCACCATGCCAGCAGCTCTTCTAGCGTCCAACTCACAGCCTAGCACCAATTGGATCTTCAACTCCTGGGCCTCAACCCACCTCACCAACAATCTCGAAAATATCATCCATCCAACCGAGTACAATGGCACGGACAGTGTTTCAATCGGTGACTATAGATCTCTTCCCATAGCTCACTCTAGCCAAGGCATTCTTCCCCCACCGAGCCGTAAGATTCTTCTCCCAAATCTACTTCACATTCCTCACATTGCTCACAATCTACTTTTAGTTTCCACACCCACCAAGGATAATAATCTTTCTATTCTTTTTTATGCCTTTGGCTTTCACATAAAGGACACCACAGCCAACTCCATTCTTCTCTCCGGCCCCTTTAGTGACGGTCGCTATCATCTCTCCACTTCAACCCACAACAACCGAGACCGCCTTAAGCTCTTGCCGCAACTATTCTCACTCCACTTCGTTGGCACCATCGAGTCCAAGTTTGATTAAATAGATTAAAAATTAAAGATTTTCTGGTGAAATAAATATTTAAAACTGTTATTTAAATTTTATATATTTAATAACAGCATTTAAATGACCTGTACAGCACAGTAGCTTTAAAAAAAATTATCACCATTATATACTGTACTTTGTACAGCTTTTTCAGAATTAAAAAATAAAAAAGTTGAACACGACTTCCTTCTTCTTCCCCGAAATCCAATATTTTTGATGAAGCAAGCTCTAGCTGTGAGCAAATTATTATGTTAGGTGTTCGGATTCGTCCAGACATCAATTCAGATGTGTCAAGTCATCAAAATAAATTGGGACCCAGTGTATTCGGATGACGTGGCACGTCTGAATTGAGTGTCCGGACGTCTGATGAACGGACGTAATAATTCGCCCTAGCTGTGCAACCTCCATGGCTCCACCACGGTCCGTGATTTCATCAATGAAGCATAAATCCCAATGCAACTATATTTGCGCAACTGGAGCTCAAGCTGTTTATTTGCGCAACAAGCCAAGCTCTAATTATCTATGACTGAAACTCACCTCGACTCGTTTATACCCCTAAAAGCACCAATCTCTTTGAACGAATTAAAGAATTTGACTAAGAGTTTGATGCGGTGCACACCATTACATCTCTGGATGCAGTCATTAGCATTCAGATAATTATCCTTTTATTATGAATTTTACTGCTTTATGTGTCTGCTTAGGCGTTAGTGGGCATGTGCTCCACTTTGTTCGTTTCTTTAGTTAGTTATTTAACTTTTTCAGTACTTTCCACGTGTAGGGCTGATAATAGCAAAGCCAAGAAGGTAGAAGTAGTCTGGTTACCGGGAAGATGGATCATTAAGAAGAATATCATAGAAAGTTTACTGTTCCATTGCCTCTTGCATTGCATCTTTTCCTCTGTTTTCAATCTCTTGCAGGTATCTGGTGATCGACGGAGCAGCTTCGGCATCATAGTGGTATCAGAGCAAGGATGGCAGAAGGGAGTAATCGGGTGGCTACCGATGACGAAAACAGCCTGAAAGACCTGTGGACCGAACACCGCCAATTGGCGAGACGAACGGAAGAAATGGCAGGGGATATGCACCGTTTCTTCGACGGACGTAATAATTCACCCTAGCTGTGCAACCTCCGTGGCTCCACCACGGTCCGTGATTTCATCAATGAAGCATAAATCCCAATGCAACTATATTTGCGCAACTGGAGCTCAAGCTGTTTATTTGCGCAACAAGCCAAGCTCTAATTATCTATGACTGAAACTCACCTCGATTCGTTTATACCCCTAAAAGCACCAATCTCTTTGAACGAATTAAAGAATTTGACTAAGAGTTCAAGCAATTACACTTATCATGATCATTATCACCTCGTGTTAAAAGCCCATAACCTAGTGATGACACGCTTGTTTATTTTAGCTTAAGTGAGGTGGTGGTTAAATCTCTCTCTCTCTCCAAAGTTGAAAATGAGAATGAGATTTCATTTGGGGTAACTTTTTTATTGTTTTCTAAATCAATTTTTTTTTGTATAAAAATTTTAATTTAAAAAAAAATTATACTAAAAAACTGTTTTAAAAAACAATAAAAAAAATTATCTCAAACAAAGCATGAAACTTAAGAAGATTTACACTAAATTTTTTTTTTGTCGTTGATGCCTCTAGGTCAAGGATGTCACTACTAAGAACATGAGGTTTTCGCAGCCTTTAGTAGTAGTTGTTAGCAAACTGATGCTATAAATAACTATTCAGACCGGTTTTCATCAATGCTAGAAATGGACATATTTACCCTCTTCGTGTCCAAACCGAGCCATTCGACCCTTGCTTCGTCTGCGCGTGATTCCTCTGTTTCCTACCTGCATTCGCTCAATGTTGATTCCTCCAATGTCGTTGAAATCACCATCAGTGCCGAATTCTTGGTCGCCATCAAATTGTTGTCGTCAACCCTTCGTGTGAAGTCCCCATCATCAATCCTTTGTGTGCAGTCCTCGTCATCAACCCTCCGTGAGACGACGACGCCGAATCCCCGCTAAAATCACCGACGTATTCCCGATTGCCATTCAGTTGCTCGGTCCATAGGTATTTTTCAACTAATCTCTCATCTGCGAAAGCTGTTTTAATAGTAGTGTGTTGAAGTGTCTTGCATTAAAATTACCTGCACCTGCATTCAAAATTTGCTGTTAAATTTCAATGTTTATCTCCTTCAGGAGGGTCAACACAAACAAAATTGGTTTATACGATAACAAACTTATGTTTGGCGTATCTCACGAGTTTATAATGTTTTCAAACGGTATACCTCAATGATATATAGGTGAATATATTGAGTGTCTACAACCATATAAGAAAGTTGAAAGTAATAAAATTATCTCAAATACTTCACATGAAGTTCATAGAAGACACAACCATTATTTTAAAGATTATTTGAGGTCGTTTGCATTATTGAAAATCTTATTATAGATTTTTTGCTTATAATATTAGGCTTATGCCCATTAAAATAAATATAATTTTTTTTTTATAATTTTGCATTATTTAAAAATTAAGTTTTGATCATTAAACCTCATTTGAATTCTTTGTGCTCAACTCTTGCAAAAATTAGAATTAATTTTGAGCATATTTTCATTTTATCATATTATATTGATTTTTTTAATGAATTTTTTTATTTAAAATTTTGATAACTTTTAATATACTTTGAATTAAAGCATGATTATATTTCTGTTCGATCCATTTCTATTACTCTGTGTTTTTGGTGATGTATTCATATTGAGTTATAAGCAAAATATATTCTTATATATGTACCTATTTAGCTTCATCATTTACTAGCTAGTTAATTCATTGGTTGTAATTTATTTTGCTTTAGCAAATTTCAATTGATGATATGTTATACAAGAAAGCAAATCAAATTGATTATTGATCTGCTATGTATCCCGATTATTGTGGTCCGATTAACATTTTCTTGCTACTATTTTCTGCTAACTTTTTTTTTTTTTGGGACATTTAGGCCATTTAAGGCAAACACACACACTCAACGCATACACATAGACTCAAACCCTTAACCTCTTAGTTGGAAGCCAAAGCTCTCAACCAATAGGCCAAGGAGAGTTGTGTATTTTCCGCTAACTTCATCATCAATAATTTTGCCTCATATAATGACCTATAAAGTTGATGCAAGCTTATCATTGACGCCAATGCCGACACCTACGAATTTTATCGCATATCCTCATCAACAACGATGATGCACAACATTTTCTATAAGAACAATGTTGTTAGAGCACATAAATGAGCCTCAAGCACATGTCACTTAACCTACTCCATCTACATCAGCTTACGGAGGAAGCACTACTCCACTGCATGACAGTCTGCCATTAAAGGATTGTCATTCTCTACCTCACCATTATCTTCTGGTTTTCCTATTTATATGATTGTATAGCAAAACATAGAAATTAATGAAAATGAACCACTGAAAGCTTCTTCATATATTCTTCTGTTCTTCTCCTTCGCTAACTTCTGTTGTGCAGGTTTCTTACAGATGCATGTCATTGATGCGCATTGTGGCTCTTATAAGCTAAGATGTTAAAATCTTTATTTCTATCATTATAAATATTCTTGCACGTAATATTATTAATAGTCGGGTCGGGTCAACCCGACAACCCGCCGGGTCGGGTCCGGTTCAAATTTCCGACCCGTTTGTTTACCCGGGTCGGGTTAGAGTCGACCCGTTTGAACCCGGGTCAGTTCCGAGTTCGACCCGAACCCGACCCGTGACCCGAAATTTACACCCCTACTCCCAAGGAAAAAGAATTATCGACATAATCATCTTACAACTTCTGATGAATCATAGATAAATTCCTCAGTAACTCTCGAAGAAATTAAACTTAAAAACTATGTACTGCTTAACTATAACATCAATTTCCTACCCTTATTTATGTTACAAATTAGAGGCAAATGAAGGAGAATGTTAACTAATAAAGTCCCCACACTTGCAAGATATACTAATTGTCTCCAAAATAGTAGATTAAGGCTTTCTAAGCAAACTTTGTCCACTGAAGCCCACATAATAAGAACGGAGTTGTCCAAGCGGTTGCGCTGAGGATGATTAAGACAGAAAACAGCTAAAACACCTTAGTTATCAGTTCTAATATCAGAAATATTCCATAAACACGTAAGAAAGAAGTGTCAGTAAATTCCAGATACAGGATGATGAAGACAGAGCCTTCAACAGGATAGTGAAGCATACGAGTCTTTTCGAGCTCAGCTTGTCAGTCAAAAAGCGAGCTCGAGCTCAACTCATGTGCTCGATAAGCTCTACTCTCGAGCCCATAAACGAGTCGAGCTCGAGCGCCTGCTTAATAGCAAAAAGCTGTTGTATAAAGCTGTAAAAAAACTGTCCCACACTATGCCTTAAAAATCATAAAACTCAGTTGCATATGACAGAACATTAGACGATGAACTTGACTAAAAAAAGTTGTTTTAGAGAATAAACTTTCTTAAACATAGTTATAAAATTGTTAGCCACATACCAACATCATTATGGTAGTAAAAAGAATAAATAAAAGCACATAGAACGCCAGTCCTGCACTGCATGCCAACTCATTACTCATATATAGCTTTACAGAACGCCAATGGATCAATAGAAAGACTTGATATTGCACACTGATGAGAAAACGATGCACCACAATTGATTAGCGATATAGACTTCCACACTCTTAATGTAGCGAATCGGCGGAAGAATTAGACATACAAGAAAGAACATCTAAGTTGGGGAATAAACTAAGCTCCAAGGCTTCAAAAGAGTATATAATTCATCAAGCTCTTTCCTACTGCAATATATATATTTATAAGCTAGCAAGAACATTCTAGAAGGCATGTAACAAATATATAACAACCTTAGACAAGCTATTCCTGATGGCTTATTTAGCTAATGATGCACCGTATCAACTCTTCTGAAGCCCAGTTTAATCTGTTAGTTCTCGGTTTAGAATATCAATCAAAATAACTTAAATTTACAATTGATCGTGTCACAAAATAAGGAATCATATATTTGTTGAATTATTGAGTTAGAATTGTTATGTTCTGAAAAGTTCGCATTGGTAGAGAGAGATAGTTTAGCATCTTAGTTTTGCATGGAGATCCAACAAACAAACATATAAGCGAGTAGGGTGTGACATTCATAAGAGGCACCAAGATTTTTATGTGGAAAATCACAAAAGGGGAAAACCACAAGGCTGACTCAGTTTGAGTAAATCCACTAGCATTGATAATTGAGTACAAATGAGACATTTCCATAGGAGAAGGCTAAATGTAGCAAATGTAGATCATGATGGGCATATTACATGCTTGGAGTTAGAAGAATCCAATGACATGAGAGTTGTTCTCAAGAGAATGTTGACATATTTATTTAGCCAGTAGGACTATATTTGAGTGATTGAGGTCAAAAAGACTATCGGCGACAGGAGACAGTGGTCAGAGAGGATCTTAGTTGGTAGGTGACAGTAGTAGGAGGGATGGTAGTATGGTAGTCGGCAAGTGATGGTAGTTGATGGTGACACTACAGGAAAACAGTTCATTTCTGACAAAATTTCCGGCGGAAATAAATTCGTCACAAATTCCGACGTTTAACAAATTTTGTTTTTTGGGATAGATGGCAGATGGCGCGGATGCTAGCCGCGCAAAGGGGGCGCAGTTCGAACCCCGCCGAAATCATTCAGCGCCGGCGGGCTCACTGCGCGAATGCTAGGCGGGCGGAATTGGGTGCAGCGGACGGGAGCTGGCTTTGAATATTTTTTTTTAAAAAAATTTCTTTACTTTCCGGCGGAAAATAAATCCGCTGTCAATATTTTCCTACGAAAAATTCGTCGGAAATGAGCCTGAAATATTTCGACGTATTATTTTACGCCGGAAGGCCTTTTACGGCGCGCGTCAAACCAGCGCAAATATTTCCGCCGGAAATGCTAATTTCCGACGGAGATTTTCCAATTTTCCGGCGAAAATGTCTGCCGGAAAATGATTTTTTTCCTGTAGTGCAATGATAGTTAGAATGGGTCGTTGTCGGCGGGCGACGGTCATAGCAGTTGAATGTAGTCATCGGGTGATAGTGGTTTAAAAGATCATAGTCGTAGGGTGGCAATAGTCAGAGTGGACCGTAGTCGGTGGGCAATGCCGTGACAACAGTCAGAGTGAACCGTAATCGATGTGCAACTGTGGTTGGAGTGGACTGTAATCAGCATCGTGCAATTGTACGTGGTTGGAGTGGATTATAGTTGGTAGGTGACAGTGGTCGGAGTGGACCATAGACAAGTGACGATGGTCAGAGGGACTATAGTCGGGCAACAATCAATGGCTGGACGGAAGTCCGGCGAAGGTCAATGGTCGGACAAAAGTCCGGAGAAATACTAGCAATGGTCGATGGACACGGGTGGTCGATGAGGAATCTGGTGGAAAGAGAACTCTTAAATTTATTTTCCTCTCTCATCTTCTTTCTCTTACTTCCTCCCCCTTTTCAGTGAAGAATGATGGATCAATTTATAGTTTTCTAAAAGTGGCATGGCATGTAAATAGGAAGAAGATCAAGTGAATGTTGGAAGTGTTTCAAATGGACGGCCGATATCAAATTTGCATCGAGATTCACACCCAACTAAGATATTTTTTTGATAACATATCAAGAATACATTTTGTTCTTCACTCCAATTTATGTTGGTCAAATGAATCAGCTTTGTTTCCCTTTTATTAACCCTATCTAGGCCGAAGGTAAGATTAACATGATTCGAATGTGTGGATAGGGGAATGATTATTGTGCAACTGATGCAAAAAAAGAGCAAATAGGAGCAATTGAATGTCCCCATACTTTATTCCAGCCTCCACACAGTTACATTAAGGATGTCCATGACTGGTCATCGTACTAGAAAAATACAGGAATATTATTAATCTATTTTATTTTAAACCTATATTTATAGTAAACGTAATTTGAAGCAATAGATAACTTAGGGCAATTTTTTATATAGATAATTATTAAACTATTATGATAGACAGCTTTTTGAAAGCTACAGTAAAAATTAGCTTTCTAACACAGTTTATTGAAAGCAATGAAAAAATTATGATCAAATAAAAATTATGATTATATAATATGAAAAATAAAACAGTAAGAAAACTATCCTAGATAAAACAAATAAATTAATCTTCCTTAAATATGTCCTAAAAGTATATGATTTATTTCTATCATATTAGCTTTAGTTGTAGAAGCAGATTTCAATAGATTGCTCAGAAAGCTATCTCAAATGAAGTCACAATCTGCACTAAAAAATTTTTAGGTGCGGAGTTCGCACCGTCAGCACAAGCACTGGGTGCCTAGTGGGACCCAGCGGTACCGAGTGCGGGTATCACTAGGTACCTAATACTTGTGCGGACGGTACTCCGCACCTAATAATCTCTCCAATCTGCTAGGCTCCAAGTACCCAAATGACTTAGCTGTACGATTATTGGGCTTTGCGATAATACATGATCAATTTCATTGCCCCGAACTCCCATTTTTTGCTCAATCGAAAATTTGTTGTAACTCAAAATAAGAAAATTGGATCAGAATGATGAACACATGGATCAAGACCTAAGCTTTTAAGCATCTAATGATGCATGTACGTGGCCCAATTTTAGCATCCTCTCACCTGAACTGCCAAAACCTCTTGTGGATAACAAAACTACATTTCGTTAGCTGTCAATTAAGACAATTAGCTGTGTAAAACAGATATATTAATTAAATGGGTAGATATTAGCTTTGAAATTATCATGTAATAGAATAATAGATACCCACCTAATTTAATTAATGTACTATTCAATAGCCAACATGAGAATGCACACCCATCATACCATAATCATCATCACCTGGAAAAGTTATTATATGCAGAGTCCGGACACGAATAATCGCTCGGATATGTGAGTGTACATACTGTATACAAATTTGTACATATAGTATATCAAATTTTTATACACACTGTGTGCACTTACTGTCCGAACGATTCTTTCCGTCTGAACTCCACAGAGAATAATTTCTCCATCACCTAACATGTCTTTTATGTTGGAAGGAGCATTTCTAGAAGAAGCCTTCTCTAAATGATAACCCAACTTATTTAATAATTAAAATACAATTCATGACCTGAATATGGTTTCCTGTTATAGTTTAATTAAACGCATATAAATTATAAATAAAATTGTGAAGAATATTAAATAAATTATTGATTTTCTTTTAATCTAAGTTAATATACTAATCACATTTTCCTCTATGGAAGCAGCTCGCAGTTAGTAATCACCCGAGGAATTGGGTGACTAATTCATACTTTAATCTCAAACCAAACATCTCATTCAAAACATTATTAATAGAGATGCAGAAACATCTGAACTGAAATGGAATCAGGGAAGTTCCTTAGATCCCATTGTGCTAGAGAATCTGTTTTGACAACTTAGATTATAACAATTGAACTGACTCAGTACGATGATCACCAGCTGAAGCAGCTCGCCGCCGGCAACTCTGTTGCCGGAGCTGACCACACAGACGCCGAAAGAAGTCGACAATTCTTCCAGCATAGGACGAGCTTATTAGGTCCTTCCTCATCCACTTTGTACCCGTCATTAAAAAGTCCAAGCAGAAGGCGAGATTGACAGAGGTTGGAAAAGCTGAGCCCAATCCTTTGAAATCCAGCTTCTTTCAGCCATTCTGCCCAGCCTTCTCTCTCCTCTCCGCTCTCCTCCCGCCTCCGGTAAGCCCTACCCACTGATCCGGCGATCATCGGCCCTAGTATCAACTTCTCAACCACTCCCCTCGCCTTCCCCTGCATCGGAAACCCTGCTTCAAGAGAGTCCCACATCGCCGAGTACCTCTTCATCTCCTCCATAAAGGACCCCACAAAACCCCCGCTGCCATCACTGCCACCGAAAACGACGGCCTCCTCCACTACAGTCACAATACGGGCCCCGAGCTCGCCGGCGCATCCGAGGAAGGAGGCGATGGAGGCGGCGGAGCGCCATGGAAGATGCGGCGGGTGGAGAGCGCAGTTGAGCACCACCGCTTCCCCTTTCACCACCTTGACCGCTGCCGGCCGTAACTGATCGTCGGCGTCCAGTCTGCACTGCCCGAAGGAGAAGGACAGCCCAACCGACGCTGCGAAGGCCGCCAGCCTCCTTCCGGTATCTAGAACCGTGGTTCCCGAACGTCGGCTGCCGCCCAAGCGCGTGACAGCAGTGATTCGGAGGTGCGGCGGAGGTGTGAGCGAAGGAGTTTCCTGCTGAGAAACCATAGCCTGCATCAACGAGGCCCACTGCACTCCTTCCATGATGTCGTAATCAACGATGTGAACGCGGCGCTCGCCGACGACGGACTCGAGGATGGCCTGGTTGGCCGTGAAATGCCCGAATTTGACGTAGGGAGACATGTCCTGAAGCAACTGGAAGGCCTCGAGCACTTCGCCGGAGTTCGGCGGCTGATCTTCGTGCCTGCCAACTCCGTCGAGCAGGCGTTGGAGCGCGTCGGTGAAATGCTCCGCGAGGCGTTCCATGTTGGTTGCTCCACCTTCGGCGAGCAACTCTCTGAGCCGAGCCAATATCACTCGAGCCAAATCACTGCTTTTATTGGCTCCGGTTAGGGCCTCCGCCGCCGCCATCAGAAGGTGGACGAGGCGGAGGCCCCTGTCGTTATCTCTTTCGATTTCCATCGGCGGCGGGAGTTGCTGCTGAAACTCTTCCACCGGCGTGCCGGGGCAGTTGGTACTGGTGGGGCTGACGTTCGTTGACCAGTCCTGGGCTGCCGGCGTGCATGGGAGGCCGTAGTGCTCGAGAAGGCCGTTGAAGTCGTTCTCCACGGAAAAATGACCCCAGTCTACCGCCGGCGACCAGTCTACCCATGCGAGGTCGCCGAACCCCGTGGTGGAACTAGTTGAGCTACAGCCGGAGAAGGCGAGCTCCATCATATACTCCATGTCTACTACTTCCATCTCTGTTTTTCTCTGCATCAAAGTTTGCCCTTCTTTGGCATATATATATACACACATCATATATAAATATTATATATAAAAGAAAGAAGGGGATGTTGGCTGTCGGAGACTCGGAAGAAAGGGTAACAAAGTTTAAAGTTAATTATGATTGTGATTTGGTTAAATGAAGTGTGATTAGGGGGCAAATCATGGATTAAAAATAAACCCTTAATTAAGGTGGAGATAAGGATTTATTGATTTATTATGGAATTATTTATTTTTTGAAAGGGGAGATAGTGATGGGGTTCGAACCTCTAAGCTTATCAGTGATGAAAGCAGCTTGAAAGGGTAAGAGATTGATTAAATTTTGAGGATAAACAACTGGATGAGGATGATTTATATTAGTTAAATTTTTTAATTACTTTTGAATGTTGCAATCAGAAATTATCTCATTATTTTTTTAATATATTTCAAGTAATATATGTTTTGCAGATTTCTCGTTCAGATTAATATCATAATTATCTGATAAATTTTGTATTAATTATCAATTATCTTGCACAATCTTTCTTTTAATGAGAAATTATTAGGTGCGGATACTGGATGGAATGAACTGTCCGGTTTTCTCGCTGTCTATGATAAAAATATAGTCAAAGCATAATTAAAGTGGAGCTCCTACAATAACTTTGCTTTGATTATGTTTTTGCTATAAACAAAGAGAAAATTGTAAGGTTATCTCTCCATAATAATTTGCCTCATGTAACAGACTCTATATAGTGAGATAAAATTTTGATGTTGTTAATTATTGCTGCGGACACAGCTCACCTTGGTTTGTTGATTGAGAGATTATGCTTTCAACTAAGAGGTCTTGGATTCAAATCTTTGTGTGTGTGTTGTGTGTATGAATTTATCTTAAATGATCTAAATGTCCAAAAAAAAAAAATTATTGCTGCGGCTGTTGCTTTGAAATTTGAAGTTTACTTATTTTATGGACGCCAAAGATTGTGAGCTGTTGAGCAATAAAAGAATTACTTTTATGGACATTCTTCCCACATCTAGACAATTCCCGTTTTAGCTATTTTTCCGAGCAAGCAGCTTAGCTATCTTTGGAATTTTTTATATTTTTGTTTTTAATTTTATTTTTAAATATATTTATTCATTATTTTATTTGTTTTCTTAAAAAGAAATTAAATTATTTATTGTAAACACCCAAAATGTTTTTGAATTATGTAGAGTATTTAAATAAAAATTATTACTATCGGCCTCTCCCTGCCATTATCAACTATTGCTATCGCCAACAAATGGAATTTTTATTTGGTCCGGACACCGGATGTAGACCCGGACACCGAACGTAGCTCTACGTTCGGAGTCCAATAAAGTCGCGACACTTGGCATGCCCATGTGGACATTAATTTCTATTTTTTTTATTGCCAACCCGGGCTGACCCGGCCAAAAAATTCCTGTTCAAAATTTTATTATAAGAGTTGTTTTGAAGTAACGTTTGTTGTCAAAGTTTGTAGTACCTAGCAATACCGAACAGTATTTATTAAAAAATATCGGGCAGTACCGAGTGATACCTAACATTTGTACCAAGCAGTACCGAGCAGTACCGAGCGGTACCGAGCAGGAATATTTTGGGCCGGGTCGATCGGGCTAGCAAGAAAAAAACAAAAATAAATAAAAAATTAATATCCACAAGTACAGGACAAGTGTCGGGATTTTATTGGACTCCGTACGTAGAGCTACGTCCAGTGTCCGGACCTAATAAAAATTCAAACAAATGCCACAGTCCTCATTGTTTTGGCAGCAACCACCGTTATAGCTCAAGTCAACTTATTTAATATTTAATAAAAATAAAATTAATATATTTTTAACATATGAAATATATTGTATTTTGTATTAAATATAAAAATAAATTAAATATAAAAATAAAATAATAATAATAATAATAAATAATTACAAATGGTCTTTTAGAGATGACTTGCTTCATTCACCTATTATCTTGAATATATAAATAAGAATTAGAGGACTCATACATAGCCTTCACATTTTAGGTAAAATGCTAAATATCAGGTTGATGGTAAAATTTTTTTGGTACATTTCGACCAATTAAAATAAACTCACATACACAGCACATACGTAAGACTCAAACTCAAGACCTCTTGATTGATAGCCAAAACTACGTTATTACTGTGAGAGAGATTAAGATTTTATTAAAGAGATTTAGGCTTCGTTTGGGATTAAAATTTTTTATTTTGATACTAAAACTCCGTTTTAGAAAGCAATCAAAACAAAACTACGTTATTACTGTGAGAGAGATTAAGATTTTATTAAAGAGATTTAGGCTTCGTTTGGGACGGCTTTTTTACTGCTTTCTAAAACAGAGTTTTAGTACAAAATTTTTTATTTTGGTACTAAAACTCCGTTTTAGAAAGCAATCAAAAAGCCGTCCCAAACGAAGCCTTAGTCAATTACATAGTTCATGCAAGTAATTGTTATTATAAAAATAAAACCACCAAAATCTCAAGAAAAAAAAATTTTGTGTCAATCAGAACTTCAAAGTCATAATGTATTTTGTATTAAGAGATTCTGACATAAATTTCTTTAATCTCACAAGCCCCAAGTCATCACTCAACCTAGCCAATATTAAATGTTCAACTAGGTGATAAAGAAATAACAATAGATTCATCAAAAAAAAATTTAGACATCAATCTCAATGCCCCTCAACTTCATGAAAAAATTAAGAACAATGACCTTTTTGTGACATAAGGTTCATAAAGTTTTATTTCATATATTTTATAAAGAGGTGCAAGGTCAAAACTCAATATCAAGAATTTAAGAAAAATCATTGAATTTATAATAATGTGCGTGTTTCATGAGTTGAATATTTTAGAAGCAGCATCTTTGTTATCTAGTATTAATCTAACTTTCATCGAAAATGTCCTGTATATTAGCAAATCACTCAACTCATTCAAGTCGTACGTGCATGCTTCCTTCGCACGTGAAACTTCTCATCTTTCTTCTAACACTAGGCGAATATGAATTCAAGAAGCCCTTTATGTTTTCCGTAAAACCCATAACAACCTTTTTCTCTCAAAAATTCTCTATCAAGTTGTTCAATTCAAGTTAAAAGCTCAACAATTTGAAACATACAGAGGTATTATTGATCCCTCTATTATTTGGGCACCTTTGAGCTTGCCATTTCTTTTAGGTGACATCAAGTTTCATCTAGTTGCTTCTATATTGAAAGATATTGCTCAAAGATGATTCAGCTCAGCTTCCTATCAATATCATCAAAATCTTTTAGAGATTTTTTACACAAATTTTGTTGCCTCCTCTCATTCAATTATATTAAACTTCTCAACATAGAAATGAGCTTTCAGGAATAGTATCTTAGATAAAAAAAATATATTGCAAAGCACTAAGAAATCCACTTGCCTCCGTTCATTCAGTCATGTACAACAATTCAACATCAAATGATTTTGATATTACTAAATTGACTCTTTCTTTTTATCCATAATAAAAATGTAAAGCTTAACAATAATTATTAATGCTTAACACTTTTTTTTTTCGATTAGCCCAATTTTAAAACTTTCTCGATGCACCATTTTTTTGATTTGGAAGATGCTCTTCGGCACAATTACATATGCCATAAATGTTCTGCTCTCAGATTTTCTTCTTTTGCTTGGCTGGCAATTTGTGATGGGTTAAAAACGGCTAATACGTTAGCTAAAAGGAATATTCAAGTTAATAGAACTTGCTCTCTTTGCCGTAATGAGGATGAAAGTGTTAAGCATTTAATGTTTCAATGTGATTTTTCTTTCTCTGATGTTTTCTTTTCTACTGATGTTTTTGGATGGATTTTTTCTTAGTCTGACTTTGCTGCAACTGTTTGAATTTATTGGTGATCTAAAACACTTTAATTCTCTTGATAAGAACTTCTATTTCCTTGCAATTTGTTATTTTGTATACTTCCTTTGGAGTGAACGTAATGATAAGCGTTTTGAGAATTCTGAAGCTGCTCTTCATCTCATCCGCATCAAAATCTTCAATACTCTTTATGTGAAGGTTTCTAAATGGAAAAATTCTGAAGCAATTCACCTTGCCTTCCCCTCGTGCTTCAGGTCATTTTTGAGACAATAATGTGTGGATCCGACCTCTCTATTGGGATCTCCCCTTGGATGGCCTAGCCTCCTCGTACCTCCAGATCTTTCTTTCTGCATTTGACCTTACTATTTTTGGGCACCCTACAAAATTTTTCATGGACTGATCCGTTGGGACCAGGGCTTTCCATTTTTTGTGGCTTTCTGCGCGGGACTACTAGATGAATCTTCTATGAGTTTGTTCTAGTCAGGATTGGTCGATTCCATTTTTTACTCAGTCATCTTTTTTTTTTTTTTTTTTTTTTTTTTTTTTTTTTTTTTTGAATTTTTTTGTCTGTTTTTTCTACGGATTTTTTATTTGTTTTGATTTATTTTTGTTACAGATCTCTTTTATATTTATATGTAAATTGGTTGTAATTTCTTTTAGGCTTTTTTTCTTCCATTTTACTGTTATGAGCTATGCTCTTATTTTCCAAAAAAAAAAAAACCTTTTTTCCATATCCATATCAATTTTATGTGATTTTAATTGTCCTTTTGGCATTTGTACGGTATTGCATCACTCAAATATGTAATTGAGTTTGAATTGATCAGCCAACCAGGTCATTGGATTGTTGGTCAACCGTTGACTTTTTCTTCCCTCATTAGTTTGCTTCACACACCGCTTACGGAGTCAAGACACTAAACGGCAATTGACATATGCATAACACCGTTCGTACAGCCGATTGTGGCTTTCTTTTATAAATTTTTAATAAATCCCGAGCATCCTTCGCTCCTGAAATATTTGATGGCCATGTCAACGGCTGACTTTGATGTAGGCCATGTCGCTGGAAACAATAAAAAGATGACAAGTGGAAGGCCGAGTCAACTTGGGAGCAGTAATATAATATAGGGATTTTTACATACTTAATACTTAAAACTATTCTATTTATTTATCTAAGATCTAAACTTCACTGTTTACTTATCTAACACCAGAAAAAGCTTGCCCTCATCAAAACTAACACTCAGTTACCTCCCATCGTATGCAAACCCCGACCCTATCTTTCTGAAACTTCTGCTTCGCCTTCATTGCCTCGCTTGGTCGACTCATCCATTTGTTCGCCTTCATTACCTTGCTTGGTCGGCTCATCCGAAACTTCTGCTTCTGCTTCGCCTTCTGCTTGTGCCAGATTTTGTTTTCCTTTATACCTTTTTCATTTCAAAACTTTCAGATAAAATGTTTTGAGAAAGAAATCAAGACTTGTTTCAAATGAAGTGTACTTAGATTCAGATTATTATCCTAGATTTTGCAGTAGCAGCAATTATTTGCAATAGCGAGATCTGAATCTAGTACACTAATTTCAGGAAGAAGCAACTTTTGAGAGTTCAGAACATGAGTGAGATCAAAACTTAGAGGTTCAGGTTGGATTTGTGAATAAAAAATGCTGCATTTCTGAATTTGTTAAGGGGAAACAATAGCAGCAAAATAAAAAAACCATTGTCGTGGAGGCGTGGAGAAGACGACCAGCGTGGACACTGTGAGCACCTAATTTTTGAATCGGCATGGAGAAGACAACCAGTGTGGACAATAGTTCGATTTGGTTGGGATGTATTTGGACGGCTTGGAGAAGACTACCGGAGGGCGGCATGGAGAAGACGACAGGCGTGGGGGACGTTGAGTTGCTCCATCGAGGAGTTCTCTTTGGACGGGGTGAAGGACGTAACGGGAGGTAACGGGAGTGGTAATTTAGGTAATCTATATAGTAGTGTTTTAGGTGGTAGAATAGTAAATAGTAAAGTTTGGGTGTTAGATAAGTAAATAGAGCAATTTTAAGTGTTATGCACGTAAAACCCCTATAATATATAAATATTCGACTTTTACAGTTGCGAAATTAAAAAAAAAAAAAGTAATAAAATTTTTAGTAGATATCCTTAAATGTTCAAATTATCCCAATAAGAGATACTAAGGGGTGTAAATATTTCACCCGATCCGAACCCGAATGGGAAATTTCTAGTTTGGGTTAACCCGAACTCAAACTGATTTGGATTCGGGTTTTCGACTAGTTTAAAAAGTCAGGTTGACCCGAAAATGACCCGGAATGACCAGGCTGTCAGCTCTGCGCCCGTGTAGCATGCCCACTCTGCTGCATGTTGCATCGCTCAGCCGCGCGTCGCATCGCCTACCCGCACGTAGCATCGTCTACTCGCGATGCCGCTGCCCTCGACTCGCTGGGCACTGCTTCTATCAAGTTTTCCATGCGACGCCACTGCCCAGCGATGCTACTACGGCTGTCGTAGCCCTCGCCGTTGCCGCTACCAGCCGCCGGAGACCCATAAAAGCGTGCGTTTATCTGCCGTTGTCGAACCCGAAGCGGGTCGGGTTCGGGTCTGAAAAATCGTCTCGTACGCAAAAATGGGTCGGTTTCGGGTCGACCCGAACCTGATCTATGACCCAAAATTAACACTCCTAATAAAACTCATGTATTGAGAAAATTAAGGTTTCATTTGAAAAAAAAAATACAATTTTTTTAAACTATTTTTGATACCAAAATTTAAATTTTAAAAAATTAAGCTAAAAATATGCGAAAGAAAAAAAGCACAAAAAACGTCACAAATAAAATCCAAATCAAACTGTAAGAAAATATTCTTTTAGATTCACGCTAAAACTAGTGCAAAATCTAGTATGTAAATAAGAGGAGAATGTGTTAATATATCCTCTCTTTTTTTTTTTTTTGGTATGTGTTAATAATTAATATATCATCATACAAGTTTTTTGGAGTCAAAGTGCATTATATGAGTTGAACATGTTCAAATTTGGACTTTGCCCAAACGCAAATTCAGACATCATTCAAACTAAAATTTAATTCGAACAAGTTTGGGATGCACAATAATTTGTTGAATTCAATTCAAACTTAGTTCAACAAGGGCTTGAAGGCCTCTTAGCCTTTGTATGGCTCACTCTTGTTGATGATTTCCTCAATGAGCTATGTCAACCACTACTTTCCTTGCACGTTGTTGGAGCTTATCGACCGATTTGACCCGTTTCCCCTAGAAAGCTCCAATAGCAAGCAACTTTCACGTTCACATATCTAATTTTAATTGACATTGTGATGCTTCATAATCTAATTTGAAAGAATTATTCTTTATCTTTAAAATATGATAATCAGAACTATCTAATTTCTTTTATTAATATAAATACTAGCGAAAATAAAACTATCAATCAAATGTTATTTTAAACATCTATATTCATTTTCCTAAAAATCATATCCACTACTCAGAATATATACACATCATCAAAAAATTATCTTGATCGGCACGAATCTCAAGGCAAAATCAAGTTGGAAACTTCCAAAATTAAAATTGGAACAATCCAAACTCTGATTTCAGCAAACTTACAGTCAAACTGAGTGGCTCGGAACTACGAACCTAACGACAACAATTGGACCACCGACAGAAGTCACAATTATGCCAGACCACCGAATAACCCCTTGACTTCCACCGGACCACCGTTTTACAACTATGGTCTTTTTGGGCCCTATCTCCTATCGACTATCATCCTTCCAATCTCCCTCGCATACTACAGTCATTCCGACCTCCATCGCTAGACAACGGTCTTTTTAACCCTTATCTCATGTTGATTACGATCATTCCAACCTCCCTTATCAGATAATAGTCTTTTTTACCACTATCTCCTGCTGACTATGGTCCTTCCAACCTCTCTCGCCACTCAACGGTTTTTCTGACCACTGTTCCCAACAACTACAGTCCTTTTAACCTCCCTCGCCAGACAACGGTCCTTCCTACCACTGTCACTAGACTATAATCTTTCCGACCTTCGTCGCATGTCGACTATGGTTCTATCAACTAAACGAACATTTCAATATTAATACTTCCAAATCCCGACATGTAATATGATGTACATTTTCTACTTAAACCAAAGGACTTCCCCCTAAGGAAGTAACTCATTTGTAATCGACTGTAAATAATAGTGTATTCATTCAAATTGGGTTCGACCACGTGGTTTTTTCCCCTTTTCAAGGGTTTTCACATAAAAATTATGGTGTCTTTTATGAATACTACACCCTCTCTTTTATCTGTTTGTGTGCTGGATCTTCTTACAAATCTAAGACATTAAATTTTATATTTTTCTTCCACCACAAATATTCTAGGATGCAACAGTTTGGTGCTATTTATGGGAACATGATCCCCAACTGGGAGGGGGCAATTTTTGCTCCAACCTCAAAAGGTCGTTAATGTCAATATGTTGACATCAACTATTGTTGCATTAATTTTATGGAAATTTAAAGTTGACTAGGGGGGGGGGGCAACTTTGGCTGCAATAGTGGTCAGGAAGATTCCTTCAATACTTCTAATATCCAAGACGATATATATGGAAACTATTTTAAGGAAACTCTCAGCGAATGTAAGGATATTTCCAATAAATCATAATTCCTAAATTGTATCTTTACTCATTGGGTAAAGTCTTAATCTCGACCTCAAAAAGGGAGTAATAGCCTTAAGATAGACCATTCTTCACCTTCGATACGGGATACATGCGGCATTCGCTCCCTCTCCTAATCCCCTCCTAATAAAGGTAAAATCAACCCCAATGGGAATTGATTCGACCTCTTTCACACAGATTAACATCATCAAGCAGTGCTCTAATATGCAACCTCAGATAGTTCATACATCATTGGTGAATTCTCTTAACCTCTCCTATATAGGTTAATGTCGTCAAGCAGTATTCTGACATGAAACCTCTGATAAGTCATACATCCTTAGTGGATTCTCTCGAACTCTTTCATATATGTTAACGTCATCAAGCAGTGTTTTGATATATAATCTCAGATATGTCACATATCTTTGGTGGATTCTCTCGACCTCTCGATAGAATTTATCATCATCGAGCAATGCTCTAACATATAATCTCAGATAGATCATATATCATTGGTGGATTCTCTCGATCTCTTTCACACATGTTAATGTCATAGATCAGTGCTTTGACAAATAATCTCGGATATGTCATACATCTTTGGTGGATTCTCTCAACTTTTTCAACACATATTAAAGTTATCGAGCAGTGCTCTGAAAAATAACCTCGGATAAGTCATACATCCTTAGTGAATTCTCTCGACCTCTTCCATATAGGTTAACATCATCGAGCAGTGCTCTGACATATAACCTCAGATAGGTCATACATCCTTAGTGGATTTTCTCGACCTCTTCCATATATGTTAACATCATCGAGCAGTGCTCTGACATATAACCTCGAATCGATAGTACATCATTGGTGGATTATATCGATCTCTTTCATATAGATTAATATCATCGAGCATTGCTCTAACATACAACTTTAGATAGGTCATCCATCCTTGATGGATTCACAACTTTAAAATGGTCAAATATCCTTGAATACTGATATGTTATACTACTTCGATCCCTTCTATCAAGGATGCATGATGTCCGCACGCGCCAATGTGGATGCAGACTACTTCCAAAAAAGTATGAATCGGCTAAAACCATCATTGTCCCTTTGCCATGTTTGATATTAGTGTCCCCTTGCTCGACTACTATTATCAGTACACTCTCCCCTTAAGATCTTCACCGGGCTGTCGACCACTACTAAAAATAATCAAACTTCTACCTATTGTTGGACTTCTACCCATTGTTAGACTTTCGTCAAACTTTTAGCCATCATTAGACTTTCTCCCATCATTGAATTTCTACCCGACACCAAACTTATGCCTGTCACTGGACTTTTGCCCGTTGCTAGACTTCTGCTAGCCGTCGAACTTCTACCGAATGTTAAATTCATTTCGTAGCCAGACTTCTATCCATTACAGAACTTCCACCCGTCACTGAACTTCTGCTTGTCACTAGACTTTCATCAGATTTCTACCGGATGTTAAACTACGACCCTTCCGACCTCCCTATCTTAACAATAGTTTTTTCTTACCTCCTTCGTAAACTAACTACTGATGTGAATCTCTCTTGGTCATGGGGTATCTTGAAGAAGGGTGATCCATTGTTATAACCTTTGTATAGGGAGGGGCCCTACAGTCAGATAAGGGATATTGCTTATCTAAAGACACAGGAAGGCCTCCCGTATAAGAGGATGATTGAAGGGGAGAGAAGGGGGTAAAAGGAAAAGGTCCTTTCAATGTAGAGAGGGGCCCTAGCCCTTGATAGGAGATACAACCTGTACAAGACTAGAGGAATGCCTCAACTAAAAAAGAGGAAAGAAGGAGGAGACTCCTACTTAGTGAGGGGTCACAGACCTGGACAAGGGATACCTCTTGAACATGACTACGGGAAGGCCTCAGCTTGAGGAGAAGAAGAGGAAAGGAGGAGGAGACTCCTACTCAGTGAGGGGCCCTAGACCGAGACAGGGGATACCGCCTGAACATGGACAGGGGAAGGCCTTAGCCTGAGGAGAAAAAGAAGAGGGGCAAGTTTTTTCATACCCCTAAAGGGGTATTTATAGTGAAAGAGAGAAGAGGAGGAAGTTGGGGAAGTTGTAAAAAAAATTATAATTTTATTATAATTTGAATCCACCTTCCCACTACTTCATTAATAGCCTATAACTCCCACCTTCCCACTACTCCACTAATAGGCCATAATTCTCACATTCCCACTACTCCACTAATGTCCCATAACTCCCACCTTTCCACTACTCCATTAATGGCCCATAACTTCCACCTTCCCACTACTCTACTAATAGGCCATAACTCAACCCAACCCACTACTCCACTATCGCCCACATTCATGAACTTGGGTGGGCCAAAGAGCATGGCCCAAGTGGGCCATAGGCATGATCTCATAATCGGGCTAGGGACATGATGGGTAAGCTAGTAGACCAGTTGTGCCAATTTTGCTTCAGGGTTCAATTTTTGGCATGACAAGTATAATTCAAATATGTTCGGAGTCTTGTGCACCATTTTTGATATTTTAAGCTCAGTTTTGATACTTTTAAAACCAATTGGAACATCTACACTCAAGAATATATTATTTTGAAATTTTAAGTTGTGGATGGACTGACGGAGGGCCTGGGCGAGGCGATGTCGACGCATCATAGGGCCTAGGAGAGACGAGGTCAAGGATGAGCGCATGAGCGTAGGGCCTGAGCTCGGACGGACTGATGGAGGATTGGAAGTGAGGCGGCAACCGACTAGCGAAGGTGTATTGACTATATAAGCAGATAACACAGGAGCTCTTAAAACGGCAGAAGCTCGCGGAACTAGGTTAGGTTGTGTGGGGATCCAGGTTAGCTGGGTCATCTTTGGGTTTTCGGGTCAACCCGAACTCGACCCATCTTTCAGACTAGCTAGAAATCTAAACCAAACCTGACCCGTTTCACAAACGGGTTGACCTGAACTCGGATTTTTCCGTGTAGATTTTTGGGTTGTGCCAACTTTTGACACCCCTAATAATATATAAATATTCGACTTTATAGTTGCTATTTTTTTTTAATTAGTTGGTATATCTAAATGTTCAAATTATCCCAATAAGAGATTAAACTCATATATTGAAGAAGCTAAGGTTTTATTTGGAGAAATTTTCTTACTTTCTTTTTTAATTATTTTTTAGTACAAAAATTTTTAATTTAAAAAATTTTGTTTTAAAAATCTGCTTTAAAAAATAATTCTTAGGCTATTTAAAAAAAAAACCCACGTCAAACTGTAAGAAAATTGCCATTTAGATTCACGCTAAAACTAGTGCAAAATCTAATATTTAAATAAGAGGAGCATGTGTTATTATATCCTCATACAAGCTCTTTGGAGTCTAAGTGCATTATATGAGTTGAAAATGTTCAAATTTGATCCAACCGCAAATTCAGACTTGATTCAAACGAAAATTTGGTTTCTACTAATTTGAATTTTGTTCAAATATGATTAGAATAGTTAGGATGCAAAATAATTTGTAGAATTCAATTCAAACCTAGTTCGACAAGGGCTTGAAGACCTCTTCGCCTTTGTATGTCTCACTCCTGTCGATGGTTTCCTCAATGAGCTATGTCAACCACTCCTTTTTTTACATGTTGGTGGAGCTTATCAGTCGATTCAACCCATTCCCCCTAGTAAGCTCCAATAGCGAGCAACTCTTACGTTTACATATATATAATTATCATTGACATTGTGACGCCTCAAAATCTAATTTAAAGAATTATTCTTATTTCTTTAATATATGACATTCACAGTTATATACTTTTTTATTAATATAAATAACATCGGAAACATAAAACTATTAATCAAACATCAATATAGACATGTATTCATTTATCTAAAAATCGTATATACTACTCAGAATTTATACAATCATATCATAAATACTCTGTCATAAGTGCAAAAGATTAATTAAAATAACAAGAACTTGAACATTAAGGATCATGGTCAATCATTCACTCATACTCTCTTGCTCGGACTTGAATTAAGTTAATCATGTATAATGAGCACAAAAGTCAAACAAGTAATTAAATCCTACAACTAAACTCAAAAGCACAATAAATGAGCAATATAAATGTCAGCAGTCAGTGGCGGAGCCAGAAATTTTCTTTAATGGGGGCTCAATTTTTTGAAATAATCTCTAAATTTTTTATTCAAATTTGAGGTCAAATATTGGCTGTTTAAATTTTTTTTGCAAATAATTATTATTTTAAAAAGTTAAAAATAAGATAAAACTCAAGTTATTTTTGCTTTTATAATAAAAAATAGATTTATTTTACATTTTTTTTTTTTTAATTTCACTCCTATCTTTTACTAACTCTTAAAATATGATCAGACTTAAAATTTTACCTCCATACTGTCCCGAACAAGCTCCACAGCCATATGACTTTATTTTTCTCTTTTTGGCCCTCAAGATATCAAAATCTTAAACTTTAATAAATCATGGCTTCCTCGAGTATCTCTCCCTCACTTCCTCTCTTTCTTCTGAACTTGAACAAGTAGAAGTTCACAAAGAAGGAAATGGTGCAAGAAAGTTCGTAGATTATTTCTTCTTCTACATCAAAACTCAAGTGCTCTTGCTTTCTATTTTTTCCATGGCCTCACTCAGAACCAAATCAAATGTAGAAATAGTAATATGCACATGTAGTAGTGATGCAGTGCGGAAAGCAGAAAAATAGTACAATGAAAAAATCAATAAATCAGTACACGTTTCATATCACTAAAGCAGTCGTCATATCAGTACTATTAATCAATAGATATATTGTATAAAGTAATAAAACTAAAACATTGATGAAGATTATCAAAATAATATCAATGCAGTGAAATTATATAGGAGTATACAAATACTATTAATATATTCTATATCAGTATCAAATCAGTATATTACATTATCAGTATGTCACATACTTAGTATCAGTATAGTAAATCAGTAGTGTCAAATAATATTGGTGTTTATATCGATAATAATAACAACCTAGTAATATGAGCAGTAAAAGAATATAGTTACAATAAATATATATGTGCATTAATAGTAAATTTGTACTGTAATATAAACAATATCTCAATAATATGAATTTTAATAGTTACATTAAGCAAGTAAGAAATATTAGTTTAATCGGTGTATTTTCAGTATCATATTATAATCAATAAATCGTTGGCTTAGTAAACATAATCGTCACTCTTTGTCCGTTGGCATAATAATTATCTCCTTATAACTCGCGATCAATATCATGTGAATTAGTAGAGATAATATCAAATCACAATATTTAATGAAAAATTCGTTGGACCACCATTCTGTATAGGTCAATCAGTCTCTAGCCAATGTTAGTTAATTACCAGTCTTTACTTATTTTTTCGCATACGTATTATTATCATATTATTATAATAGTAATAACGACCAGCTATTAATTACTCAACCACATACTCACATTTATTTTCAACACATTGCAATAAATAAATCATAATTTGTCTTGATTTAGATAATGCTAAAATATACTAACTGTAAGCAATAGAACTATTGAGATAAAACTCATATTTTTAAAAATTAATCAAATTAATAGATATAATGTATAATAATATTCTGAAGCTTTAATTGAACTATAACACTTTTTTTTAGATATCAAAATAAAGTTCTAATTTACAAAACTTGCTGCTTTCTCAAAATCAACTAGCAAAAAATTTAAAATAAATATTTAAAACGTACATAATTTTAAATTCTATAATATACAAAAAGTTAAACGTTAAAAGATTTATCAATACAAAATTATTCTTATTTTTTGTAACGACAATATAAATTTGATCAAATAATTTCATAAAAACATCAAATTATTAAAATCAGAAATGGGATAATGATTCTTAACAATGAGATGAGCCAATTTCCCAATAGGGTCGACTGACAAAATCATTCGACAGCCTCCAAATTTCATGTTCTCTTTTCTCTCTCATATATTTTCTCTTTTATTTCTCTTCTTTTCTCTGTTCAAGCAAATGAATGGGAAATGGCTTATCAAATGAAATATTAAGTGTTTTAAGATATTTTTATAAAAAAATAATAATATAATTTAAATATAATTATATAATTTATTCAATTTTTAACCTAAAATTCATATAAATCCTTTTAGGGCTTTAAAATCCCCCCCTATTAATTTAATTTTTATAGAATAAAATTTAATATATAAGATGTTGGAATATTTTATATTATTTTATTTATTATATTTTTATATTTTCTTCTCAAGAATCTGATAGAGTGTTCTATTTTCTACTCTAGTAAATAGCTCAGCTACCTCCTTGTTTAAGTCATAAGATTAAACTAATCTAAATAGTTTTAATTTTGTTCTCACTAGGGATGTCAATTTTTGACACGACCCGAAACACGACCTGAACCCGATCAGAAAAAATCCGGGTTTGGGTCAACTCGAACCCGAAACGGGTCGGATTCGGGTTGAACAAGTCAACCCGTTTTAAAAATTGGGTCGGGTTCGGGTTGATCCAGCAACCCGAAATTAGCCCGAAATTGACCAAAAACTCATATTTGATCCGAGATTGACCCGATTTTGACCCGAAAATCGAATATTGACCCGATTTTGTACAAAAAGTCATATTTGACCCGAGAACCCGAGATTTCTAAAACAACTTTTTAGCACAAAAAGTATTAGTGTTAAATTTTTTTGCATTAAAAAATTATTTTAAGAAATAATAAGAAAATTATTCTATAACATCACATAGTCAAAAAAAACATATTGATATGCAGCATTTTTTCATCGGCTTAAATTCTTGAGTTAGAAATTAAATGAATTTTACTGTCTTCATTTGTCACTCTAAAAGAGCTAAATCTTTTGATTTTCACCAAAATAATTGAAATTCTTTCTATTCTCAATTGAAGGATCTTAAATGCCTCGTAATGCTACATCTGTTCGAATGAAAATACTACGTATAATTTTCAATGTGATCTAATGCTGCTGAATCTATTTGAATCAGACCAAGCTAATTTATGTGCCGTAATTTAATCGGTAAAAAATTGTATGAGCAAAAATAAAATAAAATAAAATTTGACAGTTTTTTATTCAGATTCTTTTTTATGGTCAATAATTTAATAATTTCAGGAAAAAAAAACGGAATCTTTTTAACTGTTGACACGTCTTTGAGAGGCTAATTTTGATGACTGTATGGATGACGTCGATGCCTATTATGACGATGACTGAACTATGGCATTATGGCCCCTCCACATAATTAATTAGCGTTGACAACAGCTTTAATTAGTTTATTAACGCTAGGGATAATGACATGTAGGTTTGAATTTGTCATTTTTATGATATAGACGGTCATTAAGTGCTTGATTGCAAAATTTATCTCATAATATATTGCGTATTTTTTATTAAGTGAATCATATTCAAATTAATTGTATATTGAGCTTTTATTTGGGATAATTTTTTACTATTTTCAAAAATAATTTAGTAAAACAATTTTTTAAATTAAAAATTTTGGTATTAGAAAGCTATCTTTGAAATAAATAAAAAAGCGGTCACAAAACAAAGGCTAAGGTAGTCTTTAAATTTTTTTGGTGAGATAAAATTGCTTGCAAGCAAAGAATTTTTTTTTTTTTAATAAAATTCATAGAGGGCCTACATGTTAATTTAAAAAAGAAAATTACATGTCTTTAAAGAACCTTCATCTCTTTAAAAATACAATCATTGAAATAAAACATAAGAGTTGATGGTTCTACCTATTACAAAGAAAATAAAATAAAATAAAAAACAACAAAACAAATCAAATGGAAAGGAAAGCTTAAAAATGGTGCAGGAACTAGGAAGATCTTCAAATCTTGACCAGAAGTCCAAAGATCCAACAACCACCAAACCTATAAGAAAACTTCGAAAGAGAACAAGTAAAAACAAAAGATGACAAACAACCGAACACCAACAACCAACAACCCAACACCCTAAAAAAAAAACAACACGGGTGCAAAAAGCACGAGACCACATCCACACAACAACCATACAGGAGAGAAGAACTAACAAACCAAAATTAACAAGTAGCATCAACCAATCGAACCCAACATTAAGAAATACCATAGCCCTAAAAGACCATAGCAACCAAAGGCCAAAAGACCCAAAACAACCCTAGGAACAAACAGGGGGACCAACAATAACAAACAGAGAAGACCAAACACCAGAAATAGCCCAGCCACAAAATGAAGCAACACAAAACAAAATGGCAAAACAATAGAGGAGGACCAACAACACCAGACAGAAGGACCAAAACACCAATGACGTGCATTAGTTGGTTTAAATTGAAAAATCGGATCAAATTGAGGATATTTGATTGGTTAAATTTGATTTATAGAATGATGTATCGTTTGATTTTTGAATAAGGGTTATTTGAATTTTGGTTATTAATTCTATTAAAAAAATGTAGGTAGATGCAAAAATTTTAAATGCTCTTAATTTAATGAAAAAATATCATTATTATTCTAATTTTTGGTTATGCCTATTGTTTAGTTAGGTTTAATTGGTTTAATGAATTCTTTAACCAATTCATTTGAATTGATCAAATGCAAACATTTTATTATGATTTCAAATTTTGGCTAAACAAAAAAATGAACCAAATAAATGAAAGTATACTATGGTTTAGTTTAGTTCGATTCTATATGGTGTTTGCAGAAAGCTTCAGGCCAATGATTGAGCCCGGCTGGTTTTTTCTTCCTTCTCTATTGATTCTCTATTTTTTGTTGGTTGTCGAATTATAATTTTTGACTTGGTTCCTTGTTGGACTTATTTGTAGCCTTTTTTTCTTCGGAATAAAATCCCTTTAAAAAAAAAAATTGCGATGAGGATGTTCACCTAGATCAGGCTATACACATCTCTCATCTGCTATGTATGCCTTATAATATAATAACAATGTTGGATGCACTACATATGATTATATAGATCATATCTCCTACTAAAATTTGATGAATGGATGATGATCATCTCACCCATACAAAAATCTTATTATCATATTAACACTGTTGGATGAAACATATATAATGATAGAGATGATGTATTTTATTTTACTTAAAAACCAAGTGATATTCATCTCCCATATATGACCATCTTATCACCACAATATTGTATGCATCATACATAACAATAATTATCAAGCAGCCTATTGAAAGTTAAATGTTTAATAAGATCATCTATTATTATCTTAATCATGGAAATAGTGGCATCAAGCATATCATACATGATGATAATGTTCTTGTTGACCATCATTACTTAAAGATCAAATGAGTATCATCTCTCTTCTATATATATTTATCATAATATCATAATAGTGCGATCACATATAATTATGGCGATCATCTTGCTTGCTAACATTGAGGATCTTATAATGATTGTCCCATATTTATGGCCATCTTGTTATTGTAATTGTGATTTTAAATGCACTACATATGCCTAAAAATTGAATGACGCTTTTGTTCATCCCTATAAAATTTAAGTCATCTTACCAACACAGTAATATCACATTAAATATGCCTCATACAACAGCCTTGATAATATAACATACCATCTTCAAACTTGTTCAAAATAATAACAAGAAACCATAATTTATATTCATGCTACCATATACACCACCATTCACACTATCTATAGTAGGGGTGTCAATATTTGACAGGTCTGAAAATCCGACTCAAAAATTTCAAGTTCGGGTCAACCTATATAGAAAACGGGTTAGGCTCGGGTTATATATTCTAACCGGATTGTATTTTCAAGTCAGGTTCGGGTCAACTAAAAAACCCAAAATTGACCCGGGTCAAATAAAAAATGCGGTCATCCCGTTGTCTATTCTGCTCGTCCCATCATCCCACGTCCGTGCTCGTGCATTACACATGTGCATCGAGCTCGCACACTAGTGCATCAAACCTACTTGCACATTGCTCTCGCGCATCTCTCCCGCTCACGCATCATGCTCGCTCGCACTTGTGACAATGGGTTGGATCGTGTTGATCGAGTTGGAGCCAGGTCAAGTTTGGGTCCAAACTTCCAACCCGTTTACCTAATCGGGTCGAGTTTGTACCTGACGAGTAAAAGTTGAGTTAATTCTAGGTTGGACCCGAACCCGACCCAAAAATCTATTTGTAGACGCCAAATCTATAGGCATGAGTGATATTTATGTCGCACATTTTGACAATATTTATAATCTATTTTCCCAACAAAAAATAAAAATTTATATATATTAGCCTTGAACTATATTCAATTAATTAATATTCGCACAAAATAAGTTCTACCTATCGCATATACTCCTTCAAAATTTGTCAGGATTGGCATCGTTTTATGTTAGCCATGATTTCACATGCAAGTACTTAATATAATTAATCAAGCAAATTATCTACAGTGATAAGGAGATGATGTGATTTTAATCGTAAAATATAGGCCAGGTGTACTTCTTCATATTATATTCTTCTCCGTTGAGTCACACTGTAGCCATGCTTAGATTAATTAGAGGTTGTGATGGAGATAATTACGAACCGTCCATTTAATTATAATAATGACCGTTTGACTATTTGTTATTTATCATTGGAGATGATCAAAAGCCTTTTGATCAATTTTTGTTTTTTTTTTTAGTTTTCTCATTTCTTCAAATACATCCACAAGTCCTAAGTCTTACTATTCGATATAAATTAAGGTGAATATTCCTTTTAACAATTGGTGGCAAATTTATATTTGGCCATGGAAAAAACTTTGTCATTGTTGTATGGAAGATTTACGTCAACCATGACAATAATTAGTGAAGAAAATTTTGTTATTTTTAAGACTTAATTACACAACTACGAGTCATTTTGATGAGTTATTAAGAGAGTTTGAAGTTTGAATTGAGTTTAATCCATCGTTGTTGAGTTTGAATCATCTTAAATCACTTAGGAAAAAATTTGCCAAGCTTAAGTTGCTTGGATCTTAAGTCGGGATGAGATGGCTCTACTTGATCCTTAGTGCAAACTCTATGAATTTGCTCGAGGGACTCATGATATCTCCTTTTTAATGCAAGTTATTTGTCCAAAGAATTCGGTAATGCATCCGAGGTTCTCTCATATAGATTTGGGCCTTAGGGGTTCTATGAAGCTTACCCTTAATTTAGAACTCACCCAAAATTTGAAACTCGAATGAAATTCTAGTCCAACAGTCTTCTATAAGCCATATTCGTTAATGATACGGTTAACTATGTTGAATTCACTTTATTAAAAGTTTGCATCACTAAATAAATGCTGACACAAACCTCTTCAAAAGCAGAGAAGTCACCATAGTATTCAATTTCATTAACTTAAACCTCACTTTGTGTGTCATTATTCAAGATCATAGCTTCACAATAAGGAATATTTTCGCCATATGCTAAAGGTGATTACATCACCATTAGTTAATGATACAACTAAGTATATAAATTCTTCCACAAATTAAGATCATAATCATAAAATGGAGGTTTGCAGCCACCTCCATGGTCTAATGGAAGTATGAGTTCGATGTAGGATGTTATGCCTAAGTGAACTATCTATGGGCACACCAATGTGAAAGCAAAACTATCACTCAATGCGGAAGCTAATACACTTATCAAAGGTTACAATAATGGTGATGATAATTTAATCAACATAACGAAATATCATTCACAGATTTTCAATCATATAATTTTTCACATAAATAAAATGCATAAAGTAAAGTGCAGAAAAAAATTATAATGAACACACCAAAATTTTATAGTGGTTCGGTCAAACCATGACCTACGTCCACTCCCTAGAGTCCTCCTCTCCTCCTCTCCAGGCATTGCACTATACCTTTAGTGACACTCATTTAGCCTCCACTGTTAGGCGGAGAATCCCTTACAAAATTTCTTCCACCAACCCAGTACGACAAATGACCATAATCTTTTCACTGTCTTGGTGAGGCAGAGAACCTGGAGTCCTTTTTCACCCTCATGATGAAGGCACAGGACCTGGAATCCTTTCTGACCCTCCTAGTGAAGGAAAATTGATTTTTGTGTAAATGTTCAAAAAATTGGGAAAGATAATTAAAAATAGGCTCGTAAAGTATTTAAGGAAGCAATATGCAAGACAAAAAATTTAGTTTTTAATTATTTCTATAATATATTAGAAACTAAGAATAGTGAAAGATATTTGTATAAGTTAGTCAAACAAAAAAGATAAGAGAAGTAAGAATTTAGTTCATGTGAAGTAGAATAAGGATGAAGATCAAAAATTACTTTTATTAGGAGAGGATATTCTACAAAGGTAGATGATATATTTTGATAAACTTCAATGAAGATTATGAGAATACGATTGACTTTACTGACCTTAGCACTATAAATAAAAATGGATATTTTTTTTATTGGTTTATTAGTAGAATGGAAGTTAGAGAGTAGTTTTTCCTAATTCAGTTGTATTACATGCATCAATGATCGGCTTTAAGCATGTATCCTTTTTGCTTTAGTAATGTTCTTACTAAACATTTATAAGAAGATGTTCCCTATGTATGCTTTTTGCTAATGATATTCTTCTTGTTGATAAGGCTAGAAAGGTGAAGATAAATTTGAATTATGAAGGTCAACCTTAGAATATAAAGGTTTTCATTTCAGTATATCTAAAATTGAATATATAGAGTATAATTTTAATAATAAAATATCTATTGGGGGATTGTGATTTTGGGTGATCAAGTCATTAATAAGAGTACACATTTTAGATATCTCGGATTTATTTTTCAAAATGATGGTGAAATATATAAGGATATTATTAGTAGAATTTAAGTTGGATGGTTGAAGTGGATGAATGCATCGGGCCTATTGTGTGATAGAAAAATACCCCTCAAACTTAAGGGAAAATTCTATAAGATGACAGTTAGACTTGCAATGCTTTATGACACAAAATGTTGGCTATAAAGGAGAAACATAAAATTAAGTTAAGTGTTGTAGAAATGAGGCTACTCGGGTGGATAAGTGGCTTCACTCTTAGAGGCAGAATGCGAAATGAGTATATACATGAAATGGTTGGAGTAGCTTCTGTGGCAGATAAGATTAAAGAGAATTGCCTTAGATAATTTGATCATATGAAACGTTATCCTTTTGATGATCTGGTTAAGAGAGTACATGAATTAGGTTTGACCTATGTTAAGAAAGGTAGAGATAAACCTAATAATGCTTGGATCGAAAATATTAGAAATTATATTTTTTATTAGATTTAAATAAGAATTTGACTCTTATCCAAACATAATAGAAAAAAAAAAAAAGATTTATGTAGTCCACCCCACATAATGTGATAAAGGCTTATGTTTTTGTTATATTGGCCTTGCATGGCTTCACCATAGTTGCAATCCCCGGATTCTTCATCGAAATATCAGTTCAAAATGAATTCTTCTGGATTATGATTACGAACCAAAGATATCAAATTTCGAACTTGCAAGGCTTTTGAATCCAGTTGACACACATCTTAGCACATTTGTCAATGGTGAGTTTGGCGACCTGGGCTATGTGGCTCCTGAATATGGACGTACTCTGATGGCCACTCCAAAAGGTGATGTTTATAGCTATGGAGTTGTCTTGCTTGAATTGGTCATTAGTGAAAGACCTACCAACGTATCAATTGCACCTGACAGCTTTAAAGGAAGCCTGGTGGAGTGGATAAGCTATCTTTCAAACAGCTAGCTCCGGCGGTGATTAAAACCGTCGGAAATTACATGCCGTTTCCGCCGCCGGTGATTAAAACAGCCAGAAATAGGCCGCTGGAATTAGTTTGCTACGCGGTTTATTCCGGCAGTTTTTGGACCGCCGAAAAACCGCCGGTAATCTGCTAACTGCCGGAAATCTTGGATAAATAGCCGGTAAAATCTGAATTTCCTATAGTGGCTCCTTTCTTCAAGATGGGATTGATAAATCTTTGATTGGGAAGGGAAATGACAATGAGCTATTGCATGCTCATGTGGTTCCTGAATATGAAGTTTACCAACTTCTTAGAGCTAGTGGTGAGAAATTCCAGTTTACCACTGATGATGATTTATCAATGCTGTTGCCAAGTACTGGAAAAAAATATTCTGTGTGAACGTCGAACTCCATCCAGAGACCTATCAAAATGCACCACGTCACTTTTTTATTGTACCGCGGCTCGGTGTTGATCGGTTCCGCGGCTCGATACCGCTCAGTACTGCAGCATCCAGACGTAGAGCTGCATCAGCGTCCTCACATAATAATTTCTCTAGTGATGGAGATCTTGATGAGCTTATTGTTGCACAGTGAGGGAGCTGATTAGATTCTATCCAAGAAAGCCATTGTGGTTCTAGGAACAGTGAAGGTCCAATTTATCACTTCAGGGTTATTTGTTGATCTTCTTGCTGGCTCTCCTGTTTATGTGAACCTTCTACTTCTGCATGTATCATAGAGGTGGCAGGCAAGCGCGTTTTAAGAAATATTTTTTAGTAATGTACACATTTTGTCGCTTAGGCAGTTCTTTGAGCATATCTTCATGCTGTTGACTGGAGACCTGTGTATTTTATGCTTGATATCTTAATATTGAGAAGGAAATTGGTACCAAAAAAAAAAGTGGGGAAAAAGTTTAAGCTAAATCCCTATCTCTGGAGGTTGGACCAAATGCAAACAAATCAAGTTCTACTAATTTAAAACATGGTTGGCTAAGATCATCTCCAACTGAACTGCATACCATCATATGCAATTAGCCATTCACCGCATTCGAACTCAAATTTCACGTCAAAATTCGTTAGGTGAACAGTCTGAAGTCACTATTGGTGTTGGACTGTTCACCTACGCCAAAAAAATTGGGTTGCCAAATTTCACAAAGACGAGCGCAAACGAGGAGAAAAGCGCACGAAAGAAGAGAGACTGTTACCTTCGCAGGAAGCACACGAAAGAAGAAAGAAATGCACTTCGATTGAAGATGAATTACGATATTTTGAAGTTTTACTGCATTTTAGAATGTAAAATGAGTTTTTCGGTTGGAGATGCCCTAAGAGAGCGACTACGTAATGATTTTCTTATTTAAAATAAGTTTAAAGATTTATTTTACCTATATTAAGTTTAGATTCTAAATTAAAGATCCTAATGGAGCACCATAAATCCTGTTCAAACACATTACATTAAAAAATAAAACATAATGGTGCATTAAAAGCAAATAAATATAAATAAATAATATTTTAAGTTTTATAAAAAATGCAATACAATTAGGTATTATAATATGCCCCAGAAATAGAAAATGGAATATATAATTGGGCTATGCTTAGTCTATACGAAATAAATATCCAGTAAAATTAAAAATTTTTACGTGATTATAACCCCTAATTTGTGGAGCCCTTTACTTAAAGTGCATGATAGCAAATGATAGCAAATGGCCATTATAAAAGGGGCTAGAATGACTCTTTGCCTAGTTGAAGAGGCGGGTTTTATTTATTTATTTAAATTTGGGAGTCAAATCTTCAATTTCCCCTTTAAAAATAAGGAACAATTTAATTGGCATATATAGATAAATAAAAATTTTGTAGTTAATGTCAGAATTTTTATGAGAAAATTTTGAGAATAAAATAAATAATGAAGGCCATGGGGCATGACCTAGATTAAAGGATTCATAATATAAATAAAATTATAAATTTTTTGTTTGCTTTTGTTATGTTGGATTTTTTCCCTTCTAGCGTGTGCTTGAATGGCGCCGAAGCTTTGCGACCCTAGTTTTTTAGGGGGTTCATCTTCTTCGCGTTCTTTTTTGGATGTTTTTACGGGCTCCTCTTCAGTCACTGATTTTCCTGAAAAAACAATGTTATCCACCTAGTCTAAAAAACAAACTATGTCATTTCGCACGCTTCCCTAGGGCTTTGCCCTAGCTTCCTCTGTCGCGGTTCTGTGTTGTTGGGCTGCTCACCTCGGTGGTGCCGGTCCTGTCTGCATTTTCCAGGGAAGTTTCCTTTCTTTTCTGATTTTTCTTTTGGTTTGCTATTTTTTTTCCCTTCCGGCGTGTGCCGGAATGGCGCCGAAGCTTTGCAACTTTTGTTTTTTAGGGGGTTCGTCTTCTTCACGTTCTTTTCTGTATGTTCTTGCAGGATCCTCTTCAGTCATTGATTTTCTTGAGCTTAGGGCATCCTCCTTTCATGGCTTGCCTGCCTTTCCTTTGGATCTCAGACCAGGAAATAGAGGCTTTAGCTGTGCCTTTTCAGTTCTCGTTAGTTGATTTTTTTTCCTTCTAAACGACCCTGTCTTGATACCATTCATAGATTTTTTTTTTCAACCTCAAGCTAAATTGGGAGGTTTCGGTTACCCTGTTGGATTCTTCGCACATTCTTATCAAGCTAGAAAATGACCTTGATTACTGTATGGTCTTCTGTCATAGATTGTATTTGATTTATAATTATTTTATGATTCTTACTAAGTGATCACCCCTTGTCGATGTCGGTATTGAGTCGCTAGTGATCCCGATTTGGGTATCCTTTCCGCAATTGCACCCTCACCTCTTTTCCCCCACATTCTTCACGGTTTGGCCTCTCTCTTTGGCAAACCTTTAAAAATAGATTCTGCTACGTCTATAGGATCCAGGTTGTCCTTAGTTCATGTTTTAGTGGAGCTAGATATCACCAAATCTTACCCCGGTAAGGTGTGGTTAGGTTCTGAGAAATCCGGCTATGTCCAGCATGTGGTTATAGATGATTTCTCTTCTTTTTGTGCTTCTTGTAAAAGTATTGGGCATGTGGTTGAGAATTGTCGTCCTCCTATGGCTGATTTGACTAATTCAAACAGGATACCTAACAAGGTTTCCGATAATTCTGCTTTAATTCATCCCCCCATCTCCTATTGTGCCGATCCCTGCAGTGGGGGATTATGTGAATGATGTGGTTGTTGTCCCTTTAGAATTACGCCATGCTGTGAATATCGATGGGAATGATGTGGTTTTGAGGGGGTTCATCCTGTTATTTGTAATTCTAATTTAGTCTAGCTAGACTTTATTGTGATTTTGGAGGGGTGGATCCTGTTGCCCAGGTTCCACGGTTATGTTCAAGTGAGCTTGGTGTTTTGAATTGTGATTTGAATTCTAAACCTACTTTATCTTGTGCAGATAATGTGTCTGCCTCGTGTGATTTGGTTGTGGATGATGTGCATTGTGTAGGCGATGAGCCTTCTGGTTCACTTGTTTCTCCTAGTCAAAAATTGATTGGTTGTATGGAATCATCTCCACTGGTTATCGAGAGTCTGAATGCTATTTCCTCTTCTGTTCACCTAGCGTCGAATATGCAGGTTCATAATCAATCGGTTTTAACTCCTAATGATGGTTTTGAGAGCAATATTAAATTTTTTAATATCCCTATTACAGTTATATGTCTAATGTTGAAATAAAGCTCATATGGCTAAGTCTGGGAAAAACTCTGTTTTGCTTCAAACTGATTGGTTGATTTTGGAGGATTCCCTTTATTCTCCTTCTAGCGAGGAGGAAACAGATTTTCAAGATTTTGAGGAGGAAATAATTGAACGCTCTATCGACCGTGATTTTCCTAATGCGGGTGGAAAGAAGCATAAAAAACAAACACAAGAAGAAATAGGGTGTGGTATTTGGTTTTTGCTATTTCATCGGTAGTTTTAGAACGTGGCTAGACGATGATGAGGAGGCCCCCTGCTTCCCCTTGCTGGCTGGGCTAGTTGGCAACCTGGGTGTCTCTTTTTGTTGCTTGGTGGATTTTGGACTGTGTTCATATAACTAACACCTACGGATGGTCCGTATTTTGCTACGAGGCTGGTTTTATATGCTCTTATTGTTTTGTACCTCGGGTTGTTGGTCGATTGTTGTTGTAACACTCTTTCTTTATTGAATAAATTTGGTTTTTTTTTTAATAAAAAAATTATAAAAATTTACTCTTCTCCTACAATGGAGAATATGAGATTACAAAGTATGAACTCAAGTTTAGTCTCATGAACTGTAATAAATTTTGTGAAAGAAACAATGGAGTGATGATATTGATGATGATGATCGAACAATGTTACTCGAGCGATAAGGGTCGAACGATGATAGTTAGACAATGATGTCCTAAAGATAACAATATCCGGGCGATGGTGATGGGACGACCATAGATGTGTGATGACAATCAGATAATGATGATTGCTGACAGTAATCATCGATATAGAATATCGAGCTAGGATCTCAAGTTCTTCAAATCCTTAAGCACCACCCAAATTTAAGTTAGGGTCCCATATTCTCCACAACATGTAAAGTTAATGTAGAATTAAATCAAACTAATTTAATTGAGGAATTACTTATGCTTCGTTTGCGACTGCTTTCTTATTGTTTCTTAAAGCAAATTTCTAGTACAAAAAAAAAAATTTTATACTAGAAAGTTGTTTGAATAAGCAATAAGAAAGCTATCCCAAAAGAAGCCTTAGTCGAATAAAATGAATTTCAAATTTAAGTAAATTGAATTTCACATAGATTTTAAATTTTGAGCAGAAATTTCAACTCTAATAGTCTAATTTATGGAGATCTCATAATGTAGAACTCGCTAATATTAAAAGCTTCTTGCAAATGGCTATTATAAAAGGGGCTCGAATGATGCTTTACGTCATTGAAAGCGAAGGAAAAGTATCTTTTCATAAACAAATTAGTTGTGGATTGTTGTTATAAAGAACTGCTAATTCAACTGCTTAAATAAGCCTAATAAAGAACCAAATTACAAATTATAATTATTATTATTATTATTTTGTCACCTTTCAATCAAACTCTCAAACTAACTTCGGCCAAATATTCGGCTGCTTTCATTAGTTTCCTGAGCATTTATCTTCTTAGAAAACAAGCATGAAGAGCATGTAAGTAAAAAATTAGGAAAATTTGATTTTATATACATCACATTATATTTAATTAGAGAAATCTTTTTAGTATTTATATACTTGCAAAAATATGTCTGGAAGTTTATCTCAAATAAATTTACATTTTTTTAAAAATTTGTAGAGGGCTTATCAAAGGTCATCATAAACAAATTTGGTTCAAAGCAAATTGGGGGAAGCGTCAATAAGATCAACAATATGAGTGACAAAGCTCGTTGGGGAAAGGCATCAACTGGATCAACGTTGTGCGGGTTTAGATCATGACGAAGCTCACTGGGTGAATATATCTACAAGAGCAACGACCTGCGTAGGGTAGATTGCTACGCAACTCCTTTTGGAAGGTAAAGATAAGATCAGTTTCCTGAGGTGAAGAAGAGCATGCGTCATGGTCAGTGGCAAAGACATCCGTCGAGCGAAGGTTCGAGCATAGGTGCAAATATGATTCAAACTATATTTGAATACTGTTCAAACTAAAGTTCAGATTTTGAACTAGCTCAAATTAATTTCTTTTGTGATTGGCCTAGTTGTGCAAGCCTGATTGGTTATGCCGAGAGATTAGCTACGCTGTCATGCACCTCCTATAGGGGTGGCGGTAATGATAAGCTTATAGTGATGAATCTAATTATTTTAAGTGATCCATTATCTTGTAAAAAAAATTCACATTTAATTTCGAATGAATTAAATTTGAATAATTATAAAAAAAAATTAAAATTTAAACTTTATCATAAGTTCAAATTTATGGGGCCCTTTTATGTAACTACTGAATATTAAAAACGTTGAATCAAATTGCTATTATAAAAAGCACTTGAAAAATACTCTGCGTCGTTGAATAATGGAAGAGAGGAATCTTTTTATTAAAAAATAAATAATTGTCGATATCGGAGTTCGTATCCTCTCCAATTACTTCGGCAATCAGAGAGGATTCCAATCCTACCAATCCTCCTCTCACACAAATACACAGACTAAGTACAAGAGATGCTATTAGTCTTTGAAGGAAAACTTATATGTTCGAACTTAAGAATTTAGATTTTTATAATAACTTCTATAAATATTTATCACCTGGATCAATTTCTTCTAAAATAATCTTATTAGGTAAGAAGTAGATAAGTAAGAGAGGTTTGAGTGAGTAAGAAAAGTTATGTTAGCTTTATGTGGAATATGATTCTATTGATCAATCGGGTTGTACTATTGTATGATCTAAATATGGTTGATCAAGCTGGTCAGGGGAGGTTGTAAGGGGGCAGCAACGCTCCCACTACCCGGATTTTTTTTAATATAAGCAGCACAGCCAGGAGCTAAACCCCATTGGGGTCAAGGGGGCAACTGCCCCCTTCAAAAAAAATTTATATGTTTTTTTGGGTAATTTATCTCTCTTCATTCATTTTTTAGTCTTTATTACATAACTTTTTAAGCAATTGCCCCCCCCCCCACCAAAAAAAAAAAAAAAAAAAAATTAAAATACTATGACCTTTAGGTAATTGCCTCCAACAAATACTAAAGAGAATTCATCATTGAATTTCAAAAATATCCTTCAAACCCCCGTAGGGACAATGCCCCCTTAGACCCCAACATATATGTCTTATAAGTTTGCCCACCCCCCCTGAAAATTATGGTTGGTTCCCCTTCTGAACACGAATTTTTATTACATCTGGTGTTCTGACGTAGCTCTAAGTTCGAACGCCAGTAAAATGGTGCCACGTGCTCTTACTATTTACCATGCGGCCTGACGACCCGACCCGGACACGGACCCGATATTGCTATGTATTGGCTGATTTGTGCATACCGGGATATTGCTCGGTATTGCTCGGTATTGCTCAGTATTGCTCGGTAACGAGAAATATCATTCTATCAAGACTAATACCAATCAATACTGAGTAATACCGAGCAATACCACGATTTTGCTAGGTATTGCTCGGTATTGCTACGTATTGGTCTTGATAGAGTTGTATTTCTCGTTATTGTCAAGCAATACCTAGCAATATCGAGCAATACCTAGCAATATCGAGCAATATCTAGCAATACACGAACATAGCAATATCGGGTTCCGGTCTGGGTTAGGTCGTCGGGCCGCACGGTAAAGAGTAAGAGCACGTAGCGACATGTTATTGGCATCCGAACGTAGAGCTACGTCAGGACACCGGATGTAATAAAAATTCCCTAAACACAGCGATGTATGTTGGGGCTACAGCTCAAAATTCGAGTTGGAGATAGTAGAGCAAACCGGCAAAATTTAAATAAAAAAAAGCATTTTTTTAATTTAAATATAAAATCGGAGTACAAAAATGATTTTAGTAAATCAGACCTTGTGGCCTCTTAGCTTGTGATTTGTGTGCCATGTGGCAAAATCTTTCGCTACGTGGCAACTTAGCTGCTTGGTGTTGGTTTATTCCTGCGTTGAGTTATGGGAAAAAAATTATTGCTTTATGTATTTATTTATTTATTTATTTTGATAATAAAAGATTTTTGTTTTTTAGTTTATATTTTGCAATCTAAGAAAATATTTAACAAAACTAAATAGATTAACTTTAAATTTGTATTCGAATATTTTTTATATTTAAGGGAATAAAAAAAGTTTAAATTTAACAAAAATTTATTTATTTTGATTATGATAAATTTAAACAGATTTTGAAGATATTTATAAAATTAAGAATTCCCATTAATTTTTAATTATAACCAACTAAATCATAAAATCTAATGATCAGCCTTTAAATGCTTCTTCTTCTCGATAAGAATTATAATGGTTTTTTTTCGAAAGTATAACTTAAATAAATTTATCAAAAGTGATTTATTTGTACCCTTTTCTATTATTATTTAATCTTTTTAAAAATCTGAAAATGCAAATTAAATTTATCATAAGTGATTTATTTGTATGGCAGTTTTTCTGACAAATTTTTTTAATAAGAAATTTTATATAAAAAGCTTTAGCAAATCTTTCTATCAAGAAACATATAAATGTGAAAAGATATGTAGTTTGAGAAAATTATTTCTTCAAAATAAAGCATTAGAATATTAAGGTTAAAATTCATCATTTAAAAACAAAAACAAGTAATGAATGAAATTAAAAAATACATTATATTTATTTCAAAATAAACTTCATAATTTTAAATTTCATTCTAGTTTTTAAATCTGAGTACTTTTAATTATATTAAAATAAAAGAAAAAAAAAATCTGTATTTATAGATATTGGTGTTGGAAGATAAGGAGTAAGTAGTTAATTCAATTAATGTGATGTTGGCAGATGGGGAGCCAAAATTTAATGTTTCTTTATTTAGTTTTTCAAAATATTTTTAGATTTAAAAATATAAATTAAAACAAATTAAAAATTCATAAGAGTGATATATATGCAATTTCTCCTAATTTATTAAAAGAAATCAAAATATTTGTATAATTTTTCCTAATTTTTATAGTGAATTTCTTGGTATGATATAGCTCCGATAGCTTTTTGTTTTTTATTTTTTTTTTATTTTTTTTTTTTCATTTTGAGATATTTTATTTTTCCCTAAATTATAGTGTATATTTCAGCTATTTTCTTTTCTTATTTGTTTAGTCAAGTGCTTTTTTCCCAACAAGATAGAAGTGAAATATTTTTCTTGTTAATATATATATATATATATATTGGAACGGGGAGTATTGGCCCGCTGTCACGTCAGCTTGTGACGTGCTTGGCGATGTCTACTAGTCTCCTCGGCTGACCTAGACTAGCAACTCACACCTATTACTGCTCGTGGCCCGCGCTTATTGGGTCCCCCCTAGAGGGGTGCTGCCGCCCGAGGGAATCGAGCACGGGTTGGGGGGTTCCCAACCACACTCGCCCACCAACCAAACTAAGCATCGGTGGTTATTATATAAAATTCAATCGACCCATTTTGAGGGAACATCCACTTGCCTAGAAATATTGATTTTAAATTTGAGTTGTTAGTATTAAAAAGCTTCAAGCAAATTGATACTATAAAAGGGCTTCAATGATGCTTTCATTTAAAGTAAAGGAGAGGCATGTTGAGAAACATATATAATTGTGAATAGAAATCCATAGAAGTATAAAATCAAATTTACATATTAGATGCAAGGAATTTTTTAGGTTGTGGACTAATCTTTTTATTTTATTTTATAAGTATGATATCATCATTTATAATGTAATTTTAATTATTTAATAATAGAAACTTTGATTTTTCTTTATATATCATTACAAAGTGTTTGTGATGTGGAAAATATTTTGAACTTCTATTCATGTTATATTAAGGCTTCATTTGGGATGTTTTTTTAACTTTTTTGTAAAGCTGTTAGTTGAGAAAGTAAAATTTTAAAGTTATTGCAAAAAGTAGCTTATTTGTACAATTTCTTTTTCAAATAGTTAAAAAATAATGGTCTAACAAAAATTTTGGTTATAATCTTAAAACTAAGGTATTAAGAAAGGTGTCTGGAGGGGCAAATTATTGCATCCGGTCACCAGACGTGCAGAATAGGTTCGAACATCTAATAAAAACATGCCACGTCACCTGCGCTTTTGACTGCGCTTTACCTGCGCTTTGACTGAGATTTACCTGCGCTTTGACTGCGAGTTACCTGCGCTTTACCTGCACTTTACATGCGCTTTTGACGCGCTTAATTTAAAATAATATTTTATTAACATCCGGACCTATCTCGGCGTCAGGTGACCGGATGCAATAATTTGCCGTCCGGAGGGAAGCTTAAAGTTTGGTTTGGGGCTGCTTTCTGAATGCTTTCTAAAGCTGCTTTCTAGTACAAAAATTTTTAGTTAAATTTTTTTTTGGACTAAAAAACTATTTTAAAAATTAGTAAAAAGCCGACCCTCATTTTGGACCGCATTCTTATTGCTTCTTAAAGCAGCTTTTTAATATAAATTTTTTTATTCTTATATTAAAAGTTGCTTTAAAAAGTATGAAGAAAACCGTCCCAACCGAAACCTAAGTCTAACACATCTCTTCCATTAATCTCTAACACTAAATTCATCCACTTCTCTAATATTATATTTTATAATATTCGTGTATATCTTCAAACCACCTAAATTTATTTTGAAAGATATTATCTTTAGTTTATATTATTGCAATTGGTTCTCTACTATAACTATATATTTATAAATTTATATTTTCATATGTTGTCACCAATCAAACTAACTCTCAATTATGGCATGGTCAATTTAGATATCAATATCATTTTCATCACCCAGCAATATTATCGATCTATATATTATCATTGATCTATCAACAATGTAATTAAAATTTTATAAAATATATCTTTAAATCTAAAAAATATTTCTTTATTTCATAATTAATGCACCTACCACAACCATCTATTTTAATTATTTGGTTAACTTGTTAGTATTAAAAAGCCTCAAGCAAATTGATATTATAAAAGGGCGTCAATGATGCTTTGCTTCATTTAAAGTAATGAAGAGATGTATGGATAAAATAATTGTGGATAGCAATCCTGTAAAAAAAGAAAAAAAAAAGAATTTTTCAATTTAGATACAGGATATTTTTTGTTGTTGTGGGCTTATCTATTTATTTATTTATTTATTTTATAATTTTGGTATCATCATCAATATTCTTATTTTAATTAATTTAGATTTACTTTATGAATCTTCATTTTTTATTCATTATTCTCTGACATTAGCATATCAAATATTCCGAACCTCTATTTATGTTTTATTAATGCTTTGTTTGCAAAAGTTTTTTACATGTAATGCTGTAAAATTCGTGCACGATCAAGACAATTTTTGATGATGTATCAATAAGTAACCTATTATTTTGATGATATATAGCAAATATTGATAGGCCTTTATTAATAATTTCATAGTTGATGGACTTTAAAGTTGAATTTAAAGTTTACAATGTTTGTGTTATGATCCCCTCCTATGGATAAGGTACATGAATCATAATATTATTCATATTTTGAGGAAAATGTTCAAAAAGGTTAATTAATTATTTTCTAATAATAATTTCAACTAATTTCAACTAATATAATGAGCAGTTAAACAAATAAAATCATCAGTATTTATAGATGTCCAAAGGTCGGATGTCAAACAAACCCTGCTAGTGTTTCTAGATAATTGTTCCATTAAATTAATCTTCTCCTTAAGGAATAGTCTTTTGCAATCATTTCTAGCAGTGTTTCTATAAATTAATTGCAAGTCACGACGAAGATATAACAAAACTGCTTGAAATCCAACCCATTCCACACATTGAAAGGGTAAATCATGCATGATGATAGAAGCAGTAAACAAGTCACGAAATACAGCATGATCAAACTTGTCATCAGACATAGATATTGAAGATTCAGTGTTGGTTTGTAAAATCAACTGTCCTATATCACGCATATTTCTTTTCTTACAATTTTCGAGGTGGCGTCTAAGATTACCGGTTCCATTTTTGCTATCACATAGATAAGTAGTACCACATTTCTTGCATTTACATTTTTGTTTTCCATCTTTCGTAATAGGTAACATCTCATAATGGCCCCAAACAACTGAGATCATTCTTCGCCGTTTTTTAGTAACTGTCGCATCATTACATTGATCGTTAGAGGGCTCTACAGGTATTTCACAAGTCTGGGGTTCTTCATTTTCAGCAAAAGAAGAATTCCCATGAATGGTATTGGAATCCTCCATCTAACAAAAAAAATTAGAAAATATTACAACTTCACAATGCTATTTGTTAAATTTCTTTTTCAAAAAAATACACATAACACATTGAGTCTTTATAACGGCCAACTAACTGCGCAAGCCAACCATCCTACACTAAAAAGAAGTATGACTTCAATACTTAATGGGTTGAAGGCTTGTTACTCTAAATACTTAGTAATAAGTAATAACTAATAATTGCCAAATAATTGCAAATTCTTAATGTGTTGTTGAACAACAACACATCAAAATAACTAGGACTCTATGGGTGTCAACTAGGAGCAGTAACTGGATAGAAAAAACAGCAGTAACTGGACAGAAATAATAGTAGAAACTACACAGAAATAACAGCAGAAACTGCACACAGAACATAGAGCACGACCTGGCTCTTTTGCATAGAAATAACAGCAGAAGCTGCACAGAAATAAAAGTAGAAACTACACAGAAATAACAGTAGAAAGTGCCCAAAAATAACAGTAGTAGCTTCACAGAATTAACAGCAGAAACTGCACAAAAATAATATATAGTAGAAACTGCACAAAAATAACAGCAGAAACAAGCTCAACAGCATAGAAATACATGAACATAGAGCTCGACCTGGCTCATTTGCACAGAAATAACAACAGAAACAGGCTCAACAACACAGAAATACATGAACATAGAGCTCGACCTGGCTCATTTGCACAGAAATAACAGCATAAACAGCACAGAAATACATGAACATAGAGCTCGACCTGACTCATTTGCACAGAAATACCATAACATAGAGCTCGAGATGGCTCGATTGAACAGAAATATAGTAGTAAGTGAACAGAAGTGCATAACTGTAGTAAACTAGCAGAAAAACTAGCCGGAACTGACCAAAAAAACCAGAAAATTGAGCTCGACTTGACTCGTTTGCAACAGAATATCGGAAAAACCCTAACCCCAAAAAACCAGAAAATCGAGCCGGAACTTCGCAACACAGCAAGACAAATCTCTCCTATGCTCATAATCTCATATATCATGCTTCTAAAAGGAGAAGAAAGGGAAAAAGATGAGAGATACAAACAGCGAGAGATGTAAGTATTCCTGTTGAGCCAAAGCAGATGTGCACGATGAACACCACGAAAGGACGAAACCACGGAGCAAGAATATGCCAGAGAAGGAGAAAAGAGGAAACCAGAGACAGATCAAGGAGATCTGTAGAGATAGATCGAGGAGATCTATAGAGAAGAGAACTTCGGAAACCCTAGACGAAGCAGCGAAGAAGAGGAAAGGCTAGAGAGCTACGGCGCGTGAAATGAAAATGGATCGCGTAAAACCCTAACGCGACTTAAGTTATCTACTTATCCGCGTGAAATAATTTCCCGTGTCAAACGGGTCGGTAACGGGTTACCGGGTCAACCCGGACCCGACCCGAAATTCAATTCGTGTCATTTTTATGAACCCGAACCCGACCCGTTTTTCAAACGGGTCGGGTCCAACCCGAAAATTTCGGGTCGTGTTCGAGTCGGGTTTTCGGGTCGTGTCAATTACTGACAGCCCTAACCATATGGTTATGAAGGCTTTAGTATTTACTATATGTAGCCATTCCATGGCACCAGTAGTTTTTAAAATTTAAAATGTTTTGATTATTAAAATTTTAAATTTACAACTTAATTAGTATATTTAGGGTCAATTTTGGACAATTTTCTAGTTGTTTTGCTTTTTAGATAGCAATGACAGTTTCGTTGGGTACTATTTTTTCACTGATTTTTAGAAAAAAAAAATTTAGTGAAAAGCTATTTTTTGCCACCATAGTAATGAATTTGTTTTCACTACAACAACTTACAACTAACTTTATAAAGCCCTACAGACATATCAAACAAACCTTTTTTTTTTTATAAAATCCACCCAAAGGGCTTACACGTTAATACAAAAGATAATACAAATCCTTAATGAATTAATAACTTACTAAAAATAGAACATTTGAAACAAAGCATACGAGCCATTGATCCAGCCTATTACAAAGACAAGCCAAAGAAAAGAAGACCAAACAAAAGACACATAACCAGGAAAGAGAACCAACTGAAGAGGCCATCATGAAGAAACAAAAGCCAACGAGAATACCAAGCATAGCAACATTTTAATTAAGAGGATTATGACTCCCGCAAGGATGAGCAGCAAGACCAAGAACCCAAACTACAACAACCTACATGAAAATAAAGGGAAAAAATAAGAAGCAACAAGCCAAACAAAGATACCACAATCCCCAACCAAATCCAAGTCATTATGAGGCCGAAAACCACCACAACCGAAACACCAACCCAAAAAGTCTACAATCGAGGAAGCAACACCCAACAGGAAAGCCAAACACACAACGAGCCCCCAACTACCCATTTAGTAGTTGAAAGCGAAACACCAACCCAAAAATGTAAGAGGAGTGATGTTCTTAGAGCAATTCAACATGATAAAATAATGTTTCATTTGTCTATATGGGAGTTAAGTAGTGGTAGATGTTTGAACCAAGAGACAAGCTTATAACGAGCTGGTGACACCCATTGGGATTACATTTTCATATATTAATTAGCTTGAATAAAATGTATGCATCAATAATTGAAGTTCTTGAAATTATAAAAGAAGATGATGTTCATGATCAACAAGCTGTTGAAGATGGTGTTCTAATAGATGTCATGGAATCTTTTGATTTTATCCTTGATATGCACTTAATGATTGATATTTTAGGTGCCACCAATGAATTATCACAGGCATTGCAGATAAAAGATTAGGATATAGTTAATGCAATGAAGTTAGCGTAAATCTCCAAATAATAATTACATATGATGAGGGATAATGGATGAAATTCCTTATTGGAAGAAATATCTCATTTTTATAATATTTTTGAAGTTGATGTTCCTGTTATGAGTTCTACATTCAAAGCTCGCCGACGATCAACACGTAGAAATGATGACGTGACAAATTTACATCATTATCGTGTGGAATTCTTTTACACTATTATTGATATGTAATTTCAAGAGTCGAATAATAGATTCTCTGAAGCTAGTACTGAATTGCTTCTTTGTATATCATGTCTAAATCCAAGTAACTCATTCTCTGCTTATAATAAGAAGAAATTAATTTGACTTCTAGAACTATATTCAACTAATTTTTCTATAATTGAACTTGTGGCTTTATAGCATCAGCTATTGATATACATTCTTGATATGTGTATACAAGCAAGGAGTTCTCATCTTTGGAGAACATTGCTGATCTTGCAAAATAATTTGTTAAGGTTAAAAAAGATACCGTGTACCCCTTAGATCACCGGCTTCTTATTTTAGCATTAACTTTGTCCGTTGCCACTGCTACAGTAGAGAGAGCATTTTTAGCAATAAAAATTGTTAAACATAGATTACACAGTAAAATGGGTGATGATTGGCTCAATGACTGTCTAGTGCCATATATTGAGAAATAAGTATTTGATTTGGTTCCAAATGAAGTTGTAATGCAACATTACCAGAAGATGCAAAATATAATGCAAACCTAATGATTTTTATTGCAATATAATGACTTGTTTGAATTTTGTTATATATATATATATATATATCTTTTTATAATTTTGCCCCTCCCCTCCAAGAATTAAGGCTGGTTCCACCCCTGTGTGTATTCGATTCATTAATGTTTATTAACAACATCTTTTAAAGCTCGTGAATAAACTCGATAAGATGTATGATAAAACCTCGATTCATGTTTGTTTGGAATTAAATACATTTTTTAAGATTAGCTTAAATATTTATTTGATATGTTGTCGTATAATATTTTATTTTATTATAATAATTCTTATTTTATAAAAAAATTAATCTTAGTTTTTATATTATACTTTTTCATTAAAATGAATGTGTTCATAAACATAGGTATTTGTTCATATTTGTTGGATTAGATATTTAAAATGTTGATGAACAATCTTGTTTATAAAAGAAACATTTTTTGAGCTTTTTTTTTTTTTATTTGTAACCATTTAAAATGCTGTAAATTAATCTACAATTTTTTTAGTAGCATAGAATTTATTTAATGAGTGATTTTCTCTAATTTAATCGATAATCCTATAAAATTACAATTATAAAAGCATAACTCTCTGCATGACTGCCATACAGTAAAACCAAGCAAACAAGCACATAAAAAGAAAGCAATAACAATGATTAGCATTAACATAAGACCTCAGAGCTTCATTCTCCTTAAGGAATTATTCTCCATGGTTTTCTAAATTCATTTGAGCATGTAATTAATTTAATTACTTTTTTTATTTCATCATAATTTCCATAATGCAAAAAAAAAGAAGAAGCAAAAATTCTATGTAGAAATTAGATATGACATAATATAAAATGCGATCGTTGAATTAAAGAAACTAATAGTAAAATAATAACAAGATAAATATTTAAATTATAAACTGAAAATATTTTTTTAAAATATTATTTCTCACTCTTCCTCTCTTTGATCGATGGTCCAAATTATGACTTTGTATTCCCAATTGTCCTTTCTTCTTAATGAAGAATTGAAGTCCACCATGTAATATAATTTTAATGTTTCATCAATAAATGTTGAGGTCAAGGCTTAATGTTTGGGTGATTCCTCTGGTTTGGAGATTAGGAACCAGGTCAATTGGCTGAATAATTCATCGGATGATGAATCAGAATCTGATTTTGATGAGCCTGATCATAATTTATCTCTGGTGCGTGCTACAGTCATTGGTGCAACGCGGGGGAAATTTTGGGGAAGAGGCCGACATAAACGATGACTTTTGTGACGTTGTTTTCTCTTCTCGTTGCTTCTCCTCGGGATTTATTGCTTTATTGTTCGATTTGTTGCTGCGTTGGGCTAAAGACGATGATGTGGTCGGGGCTCGCGTTCCGGTCGTTTTTGCTGGTGGCAACCTTTGGTGTAGGCTTGACTTTGTCTACACATAACTGGACGGTCCGTTCGAGGCGTTATGGGCGCTTGAAGCCTCGACCGTTTACTGAGCCCGCCTTTAGCTTGTATTTTTCCTTTTTTTTAAGTATTTTCTTCAGCTCGCCTGTTTCCTTTGTTGTATCCTTTTTTTATTATTAATATAATTATCCTTTCAAAAAAAAAAAGGCTTCTGCAATAGATAATCTCATTCTTCTCGCAACAAAATCAATAGATTTTTCAAGCAATTTCACCATAGGAGTAGTTATCGACACTCTCTTCAATGCTTTGTGGATCATTCGAGTTATCCTCTCCTCGAATTTAGCAAGTTGGTGAATAGTCATGAACTCTTGATTGTCCATGTTAGCATATTCTTTTCTTCTTTTTTGATGTTACTCTAGATCATGTAATACTCCTCTTTTAGCTACCGACATATTCCACACTCACCATACATTCGACGATGTAGAATATGTTAATAACATTTGTACGCTAATGAACATGAATCAATGTGAGCTTCCATTGAGGTGACCAGAGGCAATCACTATTGCTATCCCCACCACCCGCTATTGACTGTGAGACCTTTTGGGTACACAATTGAGGGTGGCCAACTTGGTTCATTTCGCAAATGTACCATCAGATTTTAGCGTTTTATGATGTCAATGCCACATGATTTTAATGTTAATTGATTCAGCACAATAAGCTAAATTTTGTGATCTCTAATAAGATCTTATGTGTAGGTTAGGCTTTGAGAAATGTGCTTTATATCAAATTTCGTGTACATTATAATCCTAATGAGATGGGTTCTATTTGCATATGAAACATTTCACTCACCTATGAGATTTTTTATGTAGATTTATAAATTTATAAGCTATAAAGACTAACCTACATATAAGATATTATTAGAGATAAGATATTTTTTAATCAATCTAAATCATTCAACCCAAACATAAGACCACCAAAAATAATTTTTTGCTTAGATAATGAACTATACAACAATTAATTTATTAAAACCATTAATTTAACATATCTTTTAATACATTAATTATTCTATTAAACTTAGACATATCAACTTGTATCAATTAATCGTCATATGAGCTGCCAATATTGCCCCATTCTATGCGTTAACTTTTTGATAGTATACTATAAATAATTTATATACAAAAATTACATATAAGCCATCAAAATTTTATATATTTACAAATTTTGCATCTAATCTAAAAAAGTAATTTATAAAATTCATCCATTGTGGATGCTGTTATCAAATTATTTAAAAAATTGCTAATATAAAATTGTGAATTTTTTATTTAATGTAGAAAAATTCAAGCCTTAGAAAATTATTTATTTAACATTAAGAGTTGAAGTCACGTATTTTATGATTTATTGCTTAATATTTTTTTAAATAACATTTAATTAGAAATTTTGCAGATAAAAATAAAAAGATATTAAAGTTATAAATAGCTAAAACTTAAAGGATTTATATAGAATTAAACCTTCTTCTAAATAATTTGCATCGTTTTTTGGATGAATTATTTTGTGCGGACGCCAAACGCCGTTTAGAACCCAATGAAAATGCACCATGACACTCTTACTCGGTACCGCGCCTCGGTACTGCTCTGTACTGAATGAAATGGTTGCTCCTGATTAGCCTCTTAACGGTAAGCTGTGTCCAATATCCGCACAGAATAATCTCTCTCGTTTTTGATTGTTGCAACTTGCAATTTTATGAAAGTCTCCATCATCAATTGCGGCTTACAACTTTAATTTAAAAAAGATAAACTGACTAATTATTTAGGGACAACTAAAAGTATCCTCTGAAAGCTTACCTACAATAATTTAATTATTAGCATCTTTTTTTTTATGTATTAATTTGCATTGTCGGCAATTTGATAAGCTATTTATAATTTACATAATTGCAAGAAAAGGCGACACTTGGAGAAAAAGGGGTTAACGCAATTTAGAAATTGTTTAAGCGTTACCCAAATTGATCTAATGCAAATGTTAATAGCTATGGAATTTATATTTTTTTTCATATTATTTTAGCAGGAAAAAACCTATTGTTTGAGGCCATATGGAGGGAAATTATTTATTTAATGCAAAGTTTGGTCGTCCTTTGGCACCTCAGGATGAAAATGACCAGCAAAGTTGTTTAGTGGAGGGATTTATTGTTGATTGGTTACTTGAGAAAATAAAATAATAAATTCGAAAAAAAGAATAAAAAGTAGGTGGCTTGTCACGCCTCCTCTTAGTTTGTTGCATTAACTGCCTAGTTTTTAGAAGTAAATATTTTTAAATAATTATTTTGGAGAAAAAAATTGGGACCATATTTTTTTTATTAAGATAAGCATTAAAAATTCTTAATTTTTTTATGATAAATATAATAAGAATTATTTATAAATTGCAAATCTTACTACCCATTTGGATGAGTTTTTAATGAGACTTCTCATTACTTTTTTTTTTTATATTTAATGACCATTTTTATTAGATTTAAATGAGAATTTGACTCTTAACATGACACAACGGAAAAAAAAAAAACCCCCCACATAGTTGGGATTAATTATTTTGTGTGGAAGTCGAACGTCGTCCGGAGACCAATCAGAATGTGCTACATCACCCTGCATTCGGGACAGCGGCTCGATACTGCTCGATACCATTCAGTACCACGGCTCGGTACCGATGACATGGAGCATTCTGGTTTGCCTTCGGATGATGTTTTGTATCCGGTCTACGCACAAAATAATTTCTTCATAGTTGGATAATGACTTGATGTTGTATATTTGATTGCTCGGATAAAGCAACTTAATCCAACCTTTCTACATGAAATATGATTGAAGAAATGCTAACAAAATAATGTTAAAAAAAATCATAATCAAATGATTGTTTTTTTATAACTGATATTTATTGATGAAATCATCATTTTGATTTTTCTTTGAAAATAATTATATCAGCCCTTATTAAATAAATTTCACTGAAATAAGGTATCAACCTTCTTTTTATGGAACTTTTATTTGGTCCGGTGAACGTACATAGAGCTACGTTCGGCCGACACTAAGATCGCAGGCACAAAACGAGAAATACCGAGCAATACCAACGATAATGAGAAATACCATTATGTGAAGACAAAATACCGAGTAATTCCAAAAATACCGAGTTTTTCTAGAAAACTCGGTATTTTTTGGGATTACTCGGTATTGTTCGGTATTACTTGGTATTGATTTTCACAGAGCAGTATTCCTCGTTATTACCAAACAATACCTAGCAATACCAACCAAATACCGAGTAACAATCCTCTGACCGAACGTAGAGCTACGTCCGATCAGAGGATGTAATAAAAGTTTTTTTCTATGATGTGTTGCGTGTAAGGTTTTAAAATATATTAGATTTAATATTGAAAGGAAAAAAAGATTCAAAATTCAAAGGCTCGATTGAAATTTAATTTAGGGTTGAATTGTTATAATATAATAAATATTAAAATTATTTAATTATTAGGGATAAATACTAAAATGAAGCATTTTATCGAATATAAAATATTCACGAAATATATGCTATATAATTTTAAATTTAAGCAACTATTATATTTAAGTGATTAGTTTCTTCTTTTGTGATCATATTCATAATTCTGATCATTCTAAGAAATCTTCAATTTCTTCCCTCAAAAAGTTATTGCCTCTTAGATGCAGAAATAGTTTAGGAGAAAAATAAAATTATGTCATCGACCCTTTCTTTCTTTTATCTAATATTTTATCATGTGCATTTCAACTCTGTGATTTAGAGAGAGAAGAACCTCTCTTTTTCATCAACAAATTTTTATCTTCTTCTTCTTCCTTTTTTTTTATAAATAAATAAATTCCATTAAATGAAAAGGGGACAGCAAAAGACCACCATTGGGTCACATCAATAGAATACATCAAAGAGAAGCAGTAGCAAAATAAATAGATAAATGGATGAAGAACATCGGAGATTATCGGACTCAGATCGACACCGAGTTGTCAGGGCTGGGCCATCCATGGAGGGCAGCAAAATCCAAAACAAGAAGCAGCCAAAACACCAAATCGACCCACCCAGGTTGCCAACCAACCCTGGCCACCAACGGCGCATGCAGTAGAACTGCTTCCTCATCGTCCATTCCGAAACGAATTGAACATAACAACCAAAGTATCAAAGAGCAGAAAAAACACAACATAAGAAAATCATTTCTTCTTGGATTTCCGCTTACGTTGCAAAACAAACTTATCGAGCGAACTCGTTTCGAGGATAGAATCATCATCCCCACTGACAACTGACATATCATCATGCAACCAATCACAATGCCACCTAACAGAATTAGGATGGACAAACAAATTCGCATTTGAGATGACCGAAATAGGCACCTCCACAAGAGGCGCCGCCACACTTAATTTCCTCCCCAACAATAGCCAAAGCTTCTACACCACTACCAACCTAATAGGCAGACTCGCCAATAGCCAAAATCTCATCATCCACAAAACTAGGACTACCATTAATATTTTCACACAGCAATTAAAATCAGACACAACAACAGTGGCAAGAGCCACATTAGGGGAAACAACTCTATCCACTCCACCATACACCACCAATTCTCCATCAACTTCAAGACAAAAAATATCAGCAAGTGCATTAACATCAGGGGGGAGAACAGGAGAGGATTGAACCAACCCGACATTAATATGGTAAATAGGGGAATCCATCACAGCAACCGATTCAACCAAACCACCAGGGGAGAAGGCAAAATAGAAGAAATAGTAACAAGAGAAATATGACAATTAGAAAGCGCAAGTAAATCGTGCACAATAGACTTAACACCAACATTACCATCCAAAGCCATAGGGACAGACGGAAGCAGCACAAGGTCAGGGAGAACTGGAGCATCAACCCCACCCTCCCTCATCGTATTAAGAGAACATGGAGGCAAGGCAGAGGAATAAAGGTGAGGCTATAGAACAATAATAAAATAGTAGAAGGGTTGAGGGATTGAATAAAACTAGCAAATCGGTGAAATCAATTGAGAATTTGAGGTGTTAGGGTTTCTAAAATTTCATTGAGGAAATTTAATTAGATTTTAAATTACATGTATATATATTTATTTCTTGTAGTCCATTTAAAATTGAATGATGATGATTTCAACATGAAATGGACTGGGCAATTCAGTAAATTCCAATCAGTTCACGTCTTGAACTAACAACTTATTCGTCCCCCTTCTTATTAACAAATATTTTAACATGAAGTAGACTTGCTGAGAATTGATTACTAGTTGAATCTGTTGAACCGATCGGTTCGACTAGGTTTTCCAACCCTTGGTTGTGTTTGAATATTTGTGATTCATTCGTAGAGAAGAAGAGTAATTGACTACAAAAATGCCCTAATGTATGGAGATTTTTTAAACTATGACTCTTTTGGTAGCAATGAGTGAATTGGCAAGTGTATGCATCCATTGTAGCAATAAGAAATGTACTCTATAAGTTCATATAGAAACTATGTTGTGACACTTTACATTATATGTTAGCATTTAGCTAGCCGTGAGGTGTCTTGAGCTTTATGAGATTTGACATAATGAATACTAGAAGTCATGTCAAAGATCATTTAGGTTTCATTTACGATTAGTTTGGGACGATTTTTTTATTGCAAAGCTTTAAAAAGCAATAAAAAAATAGTCCCAAACAAAGCCTTAGATAAGATTCATTAATGATTTCTTATTGCTCTCTACAACTTAGTTTTGTTTGGGATAACTTTCTTGTTGCTTTTTAAAGTAACTTTTTAGTACCAAAAATTTAGTTTAAAATTTTTTGTACCAAAAAACTGCTTTAAGAAGCATTAAGAAGGTCGTCCCAAATGAAGCCTTAGGCTTCGTTTGGAACGGCTTTCTTGCTGCTTCTTGAAGCAGTTTTTTAGTTCAATAATTAAAAATTTTGTACTAGAAAGCTGCTTTAAGAAGCAACAAAAATTAAAACCGTCCCAAACGAAGCCTTAATTTCATATAATATCTTGATATCTTCCCTTATCATGGCCTGGTTTCTTGCCTGGTTATCCTGAATGCTTGACCTAATTATAAGTTTCAACTCATTATATTTAACTTCCTTCTAGAATTCTGATGAGCAAAATATTAATATATAGTCGTAAGGGATTACTGTGTTGATTATAATGGCGAGATTATAATAAAAGGCTTGACCATCTCAAACATTAAAGATATTTAACGATCTTATTAATAAAAAAAAACCTTAGCGTTGACAGATTCGAAATTATTATATGAGGAGAAACCATATTTAATAATCGGTTTAATTAAACAAAAGAGGATTACGTAATGTTAAGTTGCCTCCAATCAGATTTATGACATTGCTAAGGCTCTGTTTGGTTAGAAAAAAGTGGAGGGAGAAATGAAAAGAGAAATGCATGAGATCATGGGGAATTTTTATTTTAAAATTATTTCGCATAATTCCTCTTAAACAAAACTTAATGAGATGAGATTCTAAGGCTTAGACCTAACTTATTCTTTGAAATGGAAGGATTTCTTAAATATGCTCAACTTGAAATAAACTAGAAATAACTCTACAATTACTTTGATATCGATTGGGTCAATGATTCTACTTATTAGAAATCTACTATAGGATATAGTGATTTTATTAGATCTGCATTTATCTCATAGTGTCTCAAGAAATAAATACTCGCGGCTTTTTTGGGTTAGTTTAGTGTGGAATATTCTAATTGTGTTGATCAATTGGGGTTGCATTTTTACCTTGGACCTCAATTCCATCGATTAAATTTGTCAGGGCTAGGGTCCTCCCCCTGCATGGGTTCAGGTTCATTATAGTTGAAAAAAAAAAATTCATGTACAGTCATACGTACAGTATTGTGGCATTGTGCACTCAAGCACTGTGGCACTGTGTACCCGAGCGACGTGATGCTATAATGCTACTTACAGGTTAGCAAAGAGGAAAGCACTGCGGCGCTCCAAACCCAATGTTGTGGTGCTGCAAGGGAACGTTGCAGCACTTTAAACCCCAATGTTGTGGCGTTGTCTTGTAGATAGGAGTCAGAGAGTTGAGAAACGTGGCACTGCGAGATAACTGACAATTTTCTTTCAGTCTTGTATATTTATTCGTATGAGAATGATATAAGGGTGAAGAGAGACAATCATATAGTGAGAGAGAAGATAGATGTATTATTTCTCCCAAATTTTTATAGTAAATTTCTTGGTGTGGTGTGGCTCTGACGTTTTTTCCCATTTTTGAATGTTTTCATGTTAAATCCCGATATTATTTCTTTCCACTGCATTTTTTTCTTATTTGTATTTGCTGAGTGTTTTACTGCCCCAATGATAACTGATATGTCCTATATGATAAGCTAAGCAAACATGTGATCAGTTGGCTTGCGGCTCCACAACACCTGTACAGGATCACAGATGCTATTTCAGAGCTAATTCATCCACACCGTCACTATGCTGTACCTACGAAAATCACAGCCTTTGCTCTCCAACAATCTGCTGTTGTACCTACGAAAATCACATATTCTCTCAAGACCAACAAGCTGACATTCTGACTAAACCATTAGCTATACTTCACTTCCGACATCTTAAGGACAAACTGACTATCCATTTCGATTTATCATCTTGAGGGGAGGTGTTAGTGCCATCATTATAAACAGCTCCTCCATGACCAACTTCTGCTCCATTTCTTCACTGCAGCAATCATTATCGTTCCTGCTAACCATTTCAGCAATCATCACCCAGAAATTTTATTCAACTGGGGCCTCTAAATTAAAATAATTTTGTTTTTCATCTCATTTGGAATGTTAGAATACATTAAAATAATTTGGTTTGTCGTTTCATTACCGGAGCCAAGAGAAGCTGTAAGATCAAAATTAAGAATGCAAATAACATGACCCTTAGAGCTTAGAAGACATAAATGTCTGCCATGGTCGGTCTCCATTTAGGGGTGATGAGAGAGGAGCGAAGGGAAAACGAGAGTTGTGCTCGAGATCTTGAGTCGCGAGAGAAGAACAAAGGGGAAAAAGAATCATTGATGTTTTTCATGTTTCTAGAAAAATGTGTTGATGGCTTCTCTGATGAAGAAATAACTTTAAAATGAAGAATTATCAAAATTAGAGTAGATTTCCTCGTTGGCGAACTTGTTGCTATGTTAAGCTGTAAAACAATCAGTTTTTCATCACTCCGTCCGCAATGGAAAGTCATTCCTCCCTCTCTCTTTCAATATTTTATCCCATTAGTCTTTCTCTCTATAGCTGAAGCATTGAAGACTTGAAATGGAAAAAGCCTGTAATAAATAAAATGAAAGTTGACAAGGGGTTGTACCATAATGAATGATTAAGCTGTAGATAGTAAGGGTATATAACTCCTATTCTATGTATTCCTCCCTTGTTTTTCTTTCTTCTACAGTCATATTGTGTAATTCTACACTACATACAACAATAAACGAGAGGTTGATGATGATTAGTTTAGCCCATATGCAAAATTTATTCTGCTAACTATAAAGAACTAATTAATTTATCTATAACAGAAAGAATTAATTTGTTTAATACTAAAATTATAATTTGAATTCAAATTAAATATCCTAATCTTTGTATTCATCAATCAAATATCTTAATTATATATATATATATATATATATAGAGAGAGAGAGAGAGGGAGTTATGCATCATTTTCTTCGAAAATGTTTAAGGCTTCGTTTGGGACGGCTTTCTTACTGTTTCATAAAACAACTTTTTAGTGCAAAAATTAAAAAAATTATACTAAAAAGCCGCCCCAAATGAAGCCTAAATCTTAAAAATGGCTTTAAGAGAAATATATAATATGATTCATTTTTTGTTCTTTTATCTTTTATAAATTTACTTTTTTTTATTTATTGAACTTGCTGCTTCTAATTTTATTTATCTCTTCTTTCTAAATGATATGTTAACTTCATCTAATCAATGCAACTGTCCCATTAACTACAAAGAATGGTTGTTAGTGACTAAAGACAAGGCTTAGAGTTACCAAGTTCCGAAGTTTCTTAGTTTATGAAGATTCACTCCTCCACTACTTTGTTGCTTGAACACTAGAACTCTAATCATGCAGATGATTATCAGGTAAGTTCAAGAAAACCTGTTTTAAGCATGTTAATCATGTTGTAGTTACTAATTATCAGGGGTGCAAATAAGTCTAGTAGAGCTCAAGTAAGACTAACTCGAGCACTACTCGCGAGCCAAATCACGAGCTCAAGCTCAACTCGTGCATGCCATTGAAAAATTTATTCGTCGAGCGGCTCGATTTCGAAGTTCGATCTCCAATTTTGTGTCCACGGCCCGCCTCCGCCCTCCGCAATTCCTCCTTCCATGTCTGAGCCTGCCCCCGCAATTTTGATTTACGACTTCTGATTCAGCCTTCTACATCCAAGCTCACCCCCTCAATTCTACCTTCTGTGCCCAAGCTCACCACAACAATTCAGCCTTTCGTGGTACTGATTCCGCACTTGAGCAGTTCAATGAGTAATTGAGCCGAGTATCTTGAGGATCAAACTCGAGCTCGATAATCCAATGAGCTCGAAATTCTACTCAAGCTCGAAGCTTGATAATCTCAACTGGTGAACTCGTTAACAAGTTGAGCTTGACTGTTTTGCACCTCTAGTGTTTATACACTCATACATTGATGCATCAGTTTTATAAACTTGTATTTTCCATCATTTTGTTCATTCTTATATTTTTATGTTTCATTTGGGACAGCTTCCTTACTGCTTTCTAAAACAACTTTTTAATACAAAATTTATTGTTCACAATTTTTTTTTTATTAAACACTCCTTAAAAAAGTTGTTAAAAAGATGTCCTAAACTAAGCCTAGTCACATGAAATGCTGATGAATGATATTGAGAAGAATATAAGAATTTTAGAGAAGCCATGGTGCATAACTAGTTCAAAAACATCTCTTTGTTTATGCTAAATGAAATCGAATACTTAATTTTATAGAAACCTCAAAAATTGATTCACCCAATCTTGCTAAGTTCAAAGAGAGAGAAGGAAGGATCAGTAACTTTTTAATAACATGAAGCAACCTTTAAGAGGAGTATTCTTACGCTAAATGAAGAAGATCCAATAATAGAATCAAGGTCTCAAGCAACCTTAAAGAAGGAATATAATTTTGAATATTATTTTCTAAGTCATTAAAAAGGCCTAGATCTGTATATCAATAAGCTATAAGAGAACATGAATCCTCGATCTAATTATAAAAATGACTATTAAAAGGAAATTAAAGCTTGATTAAGCTATGATAACCTGAACTTGATCTATCAAGAATTGCTGAATCTATGTTATTAATATCTTTCATCTTATAATATGACTTAAAGAAGAAAAGATAAGAAGGCTTGAAGTGAAAGGATTCTTTGGAGATTCACCTTATAAAAGTTATGATATGACTTATGAGGAAATGGGGATCAGATTCATTCACATTATGTTTCATTTATCTTAGAATATTACAAAATGTGGTATTCCTTCTTTGTGACAAGATAAAGCATGAACAATTTTAGGGACATAGTGTAATAATGCAAAGTTTTACATGATTAAGAACCTATCAATGACCCTTGTGAAATTTCCTGCATGCATGGAAATCTACACGGGAGCGCTATGTTGGTGCGTGAGTTCTGTGAGTGTAGTTGCGCTGTCTTTCAAGTTTAGAATTTTCAAGAGGACTAATTTAGCGTTGGGTTTAATTTATATATATATATATATATATATATATATATATATATATATATATATAT